>NW_024427592.1:0-207500 GCF_017562075.2 Anopheles merus | reverse complement strand
TCTTCCTAGCCCGAACACTGTAAAGAGCCACCCGGAAAACCCCTCTCCAACCAGGTAAGGAAGTGTCGCTTCCTCCCGGCTATCGGCACAAATGGCGCTCCAACGCTTAGAGAAGGAGCAGAAGTTGCAGAAACAATTCTTGCTGGCTGAGAAAGAAAAAATGGAAGCGGGAATTCGTGCGAAGATGGCCGAAATGGAGCTACAACACGAAACGCAACTTAACGCTTTGAAAGACGAGATAGAGAACCTGTCGATCTACTCGTCAGACTCTAGAACAAATAGGACAGCCGAATGGGTCAAGCACCAAAATCGGCATGTTATAGAAGCCACTCCCATACAGAGCCGAAGAGACGAGCCTCCATCGCAACCCATTCTGTCAGAAATAACGTCCACCCTGGTCGCGACACATTCACGAACGACCGAATTAACAGGTTGGCTGATAAGTCCCCGGTCTGACACATAGATGGCGCCGCTAGTATTAAATGCATATTATTTTGATATGGTACCAACCTTCAAATGATTCGTATCAAAATTTGACGTCTGTATGTCAATTAGTTTGTGAGACAGAGCGTCTTTTGTCAAGCAATTTTGTCAAGGCCCCATATGAAGAAGAAAAAAGTGTTGTTCCACCAAGACAACGCACCGTGCCACAAGTAATGACTTGAGAACGATGGCAAAAATTCATGAATTGGGCTTCGAATTGCTTCCTCACCCACCGTATTCTCCAGATCTGGCCCCCAGCTACTTTTTCTTGTTCTCAGACCTCAAAAGGATGATCGCAGGGAAAAAATTTGGCTGCAATGAAGAGGTGGCCGAAACTGAGGCCTATTTTGAGGCAAAACCGAAGGAGTACTACCAAAATGGTATAAAAAAAATTGGAAGGTCGTTATAATCGTTGTATCGTTCTTGAAGGGAACTATGTTGAATAATAAAAACGAATTTTGACAAAAAAATGTGTTTTTCTTTGTTAGACCGGGGACTTATCAGCCAACCTGTTAAATATCGCGCGTGAAATGTACTCCAAAAAACTACCCATATTCTCAGGGTGTGCCAATCATTGGTCCATCTTTCTCAACTGCTACCAAGAGTCGACCAAAGCCTGTGGGTATACTGATGGCGAAAATACCATCAGATTGACTGAGTGTTTAAGGGGCCCCGATCGAGATGCCGTACAGTCCAAACTAAGGTTGCCCAATGCCGCTACGCTCCTAATTAAACGGTTGGAAAAATTGTTTGGAAAACCAGCCCAGCTCGTACGACAACTCACGGACCGTGTTCGCAGATTGGACCCCCCCCCAAGCCAGAGCAGTTGAACAGTCTTATTACGTTCGGCTTGGATGTCATCAACTTGTGCGATCACCTGACTCTGAGCAACCTGACTGGCTATTTCAACAACGCGGAGCTTTTGGCGGATTTGGTGGATAAATTACCCGCAAAAGGAGACTTGAGTGGTACAGGTACAAACATAAATATCCCGAAGCAGCGCTAAAGGAGAACGGTGAATTCTTAGAGACGCTGGTAGACAATGCATTCGACGTCCCCACTTACGCTCCTCCTCGAGCAGATCAAACAAGATCCAGAAGCTTCCACTCTCACTTGCACGTGCAGCACTCCGACCCAAAGTCACCAACGCATACTTCACACACTTCGCGGCAGGTCATTATAAAATGCCTGGTTTGCACTACACTACACTACCAAGCACATCACTACGTCAAGCAGCCGACGATTTTCAGCAGCGTGCCAGTTACAGTGTACCACGGACGGCGCGCCTGCGACACCGTCGCCTTTTCGATGAGGGATTAGCCATCACCCCGGTGGAAACTGAATTGGCCTCATAGTTGGGTCTCGACGGAGAGGTAGAACCGCTAGAGCTCTGCTGGACAGCCAACCCGGAAGGAAGAAGACTCTCGCCGCGTCAGTTTCCAAATATCAGCGAAAGGAGAGCGGCGGCGCTATGACGTAGCGGCCGCCCGCACCGTCAAAGAGCTAAGATTGCCGTCTAACAACATTAAATACGACGCACCGATAAGTTCTTTTACACACTTACAGCACCATCCGATGACGTCCCTGACTATCGCAAGGCCAACCAACCTGATCGGACTGCGAGACATGCAGTTGATCCCATCGCTCGAAACACGGTTTGGCCTACCCCATGAGCCCGTCACAGTAAGGAGTGCCCTCGGCTGGGCCATCTACAGACCAATCGATGCGTGTACTGGAAGGATGACCCTAGGAATGCATCCAACACCCCGACAGCAGGAGGAGAGATTCTACGAAGATATTAGTGATGAAGGAACGAGTGACGACACACCAACTGAGAGCCTTACCCGAACTCTAATAATCTTCAAACCCATTGATACCGAAACCGAAACAAGAGTGCTTGGAATGGTTTGGGATCCAATCAGTGATGTTTTCCAATTTCCTTCGTCCTGGCACAAGGAACTAAATCCATATGAGGTTGAAGGAAAAAGACCCACGAAACGAATTGCGTTGAGAGCGATAAGCATTTTCAACCCTCTTGGAATACTAGCTCACACTCTAATTCACGGACGCTTGCTGATGCAAGATCTGTGGCAAACCCGTATCGATTGGGACGAGCAAGTGGGCGACGAGGAACTAATTAAATCAAGCAACTGGATAGCCATACTCCCTAATATTTATAAAGTTAAGATACCACGTTCGTATGTCAAAGGTGCATGCTCGACTGCACAAGAAACAGTGCAATTGCATGTGTGGTGAATATATAAAGATACGAACGCTCAACTTGACGACAAAAACCGGGCTCAGAGCCGACCACACAATCTCCCCATGATTATACGAATAAACGCCCTCTTCTAGTTCACCAACCTAAGAGAACGGACGTGGGTAAAACCGCTGCAAACTCATCATCCGAAACCCTACTTAGAAAACCCCCAAACATGTATTTACGGATGCTAGCGAACAGGCTTGTAGCTGTGTAGCATTTCTTAGGTTGCCAGAAGGCAAGTCTATTCGTTGTGCATTGGTGATGTCCCGCTGCAATGCGCAATTATAATGCACTCTCTCTATCGACGTTATAACAGGTTCCGCTAACTGGGGCACGTACGGGGTACGGTTTTGCGCTGCCGCGGTATTTCTCGTGTACTGTGGAACTTCGCAAACAATCGTCGGAAATCCTCTGGTTTTCCCAGCTCCATCAGGCAACAATCTGTCTGCTGTTTGCGATATTTTTGTCTCCCGCTTTGCCGCCACCTTCCTTCAAGCGGTAACTTATGAGAGGCAGATAGCCGACGCACTAGTAAACGTATTACTGGATGCTGTGACTCTCAACTTGCCGATCGTCAATGAAGAACTCGTTTGGCCAGTCTGATCCTATGTCAGCTATGTGTCGAACTTTCATAAATAACTTTGATTTATTTGATTTCAACATGCCACAGAATGTTTTTAGAGATAGACTCAGGACACAACTTACGTAATAATTTTTTTCTCAAAATACATTTTCTATTCTTGTGCACCTACTCTCCCCGATCGATTTATGTACCTTACATAGTCTATAAGCACTAATTTAAGTACATTCATGTAGGATCTTCAAGATCCCGATGGATTAATCAATAAACATATAAATATGTGTGTTGCGAACTGCAACAGGATTCTTTCTTTCAGCCCAAGTAAATTGTTTTTATCAAATCAAGCGTTTTTTAAGCATCGATATTTTTATTTGCGAAGCTAAAAATCCGTCGCTTGTCTCGGGGTTAGGAGAAAGAATGAACTTTGTTCTCTCCAGCAGCTCCGATCGTAAGCGTTCGGGAATACTCGGGCCCGATCAGCGTTGAACGTTGACCACACTAAACGCGGGCCGTGTCGCC
Source organism: Anopheles merus (assembly GCF_017562075.2). NCBI lineage: Eukaryota > Metazoa > Arthropoda > Insecta > Diptera > Culicidae > Anopheles > Anopheles merus. Next base: position 203,655 of record NW_024427592.1, on the reverse strand, counting down.
CTCTATCGATAAATACTGGGAACAACACCTTGCGATCGAATCGGTCGTTAATAATAATTAACACTCTCCCCCAGTGTTTGCAAGCTATAAAAACACTCTGATTGTTCCGATTCGGTGTTGTCTCTCGTTGCTTACTTTTCTTGTCCCAACACAATTTTAGCCTATTTAGGTGACCACCTAAAGCCGAAAGTTTCGCCATTGTGTTAGCACAATTTAGCACATCTAGATTGTTCTCCGCTAGCTGGTTGCTCTGCCCTGTTAGGTTGCCCACCCCTGTCTTATTGCTTTTCTTTGTGGACAAGAATGGCGGTTCACTTCTCGCTGAGCAAATTGCCATGACTAGCATTAATATTCTCACTAACATTAACACAAATATTAAATATACTTCACTAATAGAACAAAGTGTAAATATTTTAAGTATGCTTCTACAACACTACGAATGTGGTTCCTTTTAGTGTCACTTCTTCTACTTTACTTCACTTCAGCACGGCCTTATTCCGAATTTCCTCAAGAACTATTACATCGCCGGCAACGGGTGAGATGTACAAGAAAACGACACGATGTCCTTAATCCGTAGCTCTAATGTAAGCACACACACAAACTATTTTCACTGCACATTGCCTCACTTTGTCTCTTTTTTATCTTTAACTCCAGCATAGTGATTCCGAATTGCCTCAGGAATCATTTTTGCCTTGTTTCTTACCCTGCTCTGCGGCACAGCGAATCCGAATTACCTCAGGAAACTTTCTAGGCTGGCAACATGTGAAAGTAAGAAAGAGTTTAATGATTCTAGACGAGCTAGGATTTTTAGAATGTTGCGAACTGCAACAGGATTCTTTCTTTCAGCCCAAGTAAATTGTTTTTATCAAGTCAAGCGTTTTTTAAGCATCGATATTTTTATTTGCGAAGCTAAAAATCCGTCGCTTGTCTCGGGGTTAGGAGAAAGAATGAACTTTGTTCTCTCCTGCAGCTCCGATCGTAAGCGTTCGGGAATACTCGGGCCCGATCAGCGTTGAACGTTGACCACACTAAACGCGGGCCTTGTCGCCCTCTATCGATAAATACTGGGAACAACACCTTGCGATCAAATCGGTCGTTAATAATAATTAACAATGTGAGTATAAACAATGAATCTTCAATCTTGAAAGCGGTAGACAGACTGAAATCTTCGCTTGATTCAGGGCCTGACGGGATCCCGGCTTCACGATTAAGCGTTATAGTACCACCATCGCGCCTATCCTGGCCTCGATTTTCGCGACTCGCTGCGTTCGGGCATCTATCCTGCCTGCTGGAAAACTTCAGGGCTAGTTCCAGTGCACAACAAGGGGGACAAATCAAATCAGGGTGGCCACTCGAATCAGGATTTTAAATTCCCGGTTTTTTCCCGGATTTTTTTTTTTTGAGTTTTCCCGGTTCACTATGCTTCGTGTGCCGGTTTTATCGATACTTCAATTCCAAATTATTATATCATACGTTTTCAAAAATCGTTATCTAGTGGTTGGTAAGTAGACACGGGCATTGCGGGAAAGATGGACATTTGTCATAAAAACTGAATAAAATTCATTAGTGAATTATTCAACAATATAGTATCCAATCTGGAGGTGTGACAACACATTTCAGAACCATTTTTGGCATGATTTCTATCAAATTTGTACCATCACATTTTCAATCGTGCGCTCGTTTGTGGATCTAATTTGGTTACAATGGATCTTATGCTATTTAAATATGCATTCTTTATATTTTCGGAAGTTTTATATGAGCAAACAACTGATGAAAAAACGACAAAAAAATCTTTAAACATATTTCTTTTTGATGGTTTCACATAATGACACTAACGTGTAAAGACTTTTCCCCGTGGCAGAGATATTTTTCAAGTGCTATCACTTGTTGATTAACAGATGTCATTACACAACCTTAAAAAAGGGTAACCCGAAGTCATAGACCAACCAGCCACTGGAGAAAGCATACAAATCTGCGAAGAACGAATGCGAACTTCCTGTTAAACAGCAGCCATGCATTATGCTGTTACTCGCACGACGCTGATGATGCACCTCACGACTAGATACAGGAGATTTCAGGGGTTTTCTTAATTTTGGCACACTCTCTTGAATATGTTTTACGGAAAGTGTACTTTATGTGACAATAAAACTAAGGAGCAACAATCGGACTGCAGAAACGACGCCACCTCAAAATGCCAGAGGCCCGAAACCAAAATGCAAAATGCCAATGTACAGGCGATGTGTGATTGGGTAACCTTAAAATTGCTAAAAGGGACAAAAATTATCAGTTATGTTCATAAATTGGGATCGCCCACTAAATCCACCGTTGAATTCGACACGACCGCAACTTCACGAGAGATGAATAACAAAAGGCGAGTACAAGGTAGAACGAATAGGCACACCATACCCGAAATATGCAATAACCGATATCGGTGAACGCAAGTATTGCACCAGTGCGAATGAGAAGTATAGTACATATGTTGCGTACCATAGGTGAAAAACGGAAAATGTTGTCCTTACACATTGGTGTGATGTTGCAGGCCTGTGGTAAGTTGCGAACAATATACCAAACATCCCATTAATTAAAATACACTAAGTGCGATGGTAAACAGTAATAGCCAAACTTTGTGATAATTTCCCGGTTTATTTTAGAGAATTTCCCGGTTTTTCCCAGAGAAAAATATTCCCGGCTAATTCCCAGTTGAGTGGCTACCCTGTCAAATGCATGTAATTACCGTGGCATTACATTGCTTTGTGTCTGCGCTAAGGTCTTCAAGCTCCTGGTGTGCGAACCTCTCCTCGCAGCTGCCTCGAACTACATTAGCGCAACTCAACAAGGATTTGTCCCTTAGCGTTCAACCACCATCAATCTGATTGAGTTCGTTAGCCTCTGCCACAGGATAGAGCAGGATCGATGCCGGCTCGCAGATCGACGCAGTCTACACGGACATCAAGGCTACCTTCGATAGCGTCCCGTACGCCTTGCTGCTCGCAAAGCTCCAAACGTTTAGCCTGCCAATGCTGCTGCTGGCCTGGATGCGTTCCTATCTTGCTGGTCGCACATACTACGTGAAGATTGGACCCCATACGTCACGCCGTATTGATGCTTCTTCGGGGGTGCCGCAGGGGAGTAACCTTGGACCGCTGCTGTTTGTCATTTTCCAGAATGACGTAACACGGTTGCTACCTCCTGACAGTCACCTACTGTATGCGGACGACGCGAAGCTGTTACTGCCTATCCGCGACCGGTCAGACCAACTCTGCCTTCAAGCCACTCTAAGTGCCTTCCAGTCATGGTGCTCTTTGAATGGTCTTGAATTGCGTGTTGAGAAGTGCGTTGTCGTTACGTTTGCGAGAAAGCGGTGCCCCTTAGTGTATAACAATACGTTAAATGGAACTACCATTGGGTGCAAAAGCTGTGTCACGGATCTAGGAGTGTTCCTTGACGAAAAGTTGCACTTCCACGACCAGCTAGCACGTTGTCACTTAGAGTAACCAATTGATCGGCTTACTAAAACAAATAGCACGAGACATCACTGACCCGGTCTACATCAAGACGCTATACTGCGCTTTGGTGCGGCCAGTGCTAGAATAGGCTTCGGTAGTATGGTGGCCTACAGCCGCTCGCCCCCTAGCTCGTTTAGAGTCGATCCAGCGCAAAATCACGCAGTTCGCTTTGCGCTCCTGGAGTGTCCAACTGAACTATGAGGGGCGCGTGCGCTGAGTGAATCGATGAGTGAAATGTGGCTTTAATGCAATATATGTAAGAGAATTCGCTTCAAGAGGGCCTCTCGCGGTTCGATGAATTTAAATTAATAAATAACCAATAACAAGTAATGAATAATGACTTACCAATAAAGACCTAGCAACATTACATCCCAACGTTCCAGCACCCAGTAGAAGGCATTTAGTACGACTGATACCGGTAAGATTTATTGAAGGGACTAGACGCCATTTCATAAGCTTCAAATTTAGGTTTATAGCGTTCTCTGCGAGTCTGAAAACGTCATTGTCGGTATTGAGCTTTAACATTTGAAATAATAAATGTTCAAATGCTTACCTTTTCGGAGACATGCTGTTATTCAAAGAAGTCAAGCGTGGAAGATATTTTCCATTTTCATCTGATTCCCAACCTACCCAAGAAGACAGGCTGTTTACGTTCGACACATGTTTTGGTAGATATATTCTCATTTCACTAAACTGAAGTTCTGATGCAGTGCCGCCAGTTATTCGAATACATTTTATTCCTTGTTCCGCAAGGGCAGGACTATGTAAATAATAATAATAAACTAAGATATTCAGGGCTACTGGTATATTTACAAATGATAGTTGATTAAACAAAAAATATTGCATTTTTACCTTGTTATCACGAGATACGTTAGAAATTGTCTGAACTGCCAACCGGGAGGTGAAGAGATGTCGTGACCCGATGGGTCATAGCAACAAAAATATAAGTTATTTAAATCCTGTTCACGAAAGTTCGCAAATTTATTGCGATGTTGGATATACTCTGAGATAAGTTTGATCCCTTTATTGACATCATAAATAAAAAAAGGCTCATTTGGTGTAGGTTTTCGATACAGAAACTGAACGATGCACGATCGAAGCCTTTCTTCTGATATTGATGTGATAGTTTTTTCATCATCATACTTGAATATCAGTTCCGTAGGTGCAGGAAACGCAAACCAGTGGTAGAATTTATATTTTTTTATATCCTAAGAGATAACAAGATAATAACTCGTTGTTTAACTTAAGGCCGGGCTAAATTGATCGTGCTCGCAAGTATAATTTCTATTTTCACTAGCGCATCTGGCGGCGGCTGACCGAAGCATTTTGCCAAACAATTTGGAGCCGCTCCAGGAAATATGGTATTTTTCCATTTGTTTTACTTCAACTGGACTGGTAAAGCTTTGTAATTAATAGACAAACATATTGTGCAAGTATTCCAGCCGTTTTTGCATCGAAAAACGGTTCAAAAACTACTTAAATTTGAGATCCAGCACGACCATTACCCCGACGACCAAAAAAAGCTTCCACCAGCCGCCGCCAGATGCGCTACTGAAAATCGAAATTACACTTGCGAGTACGATCAATGTAGCCCGGCCTTAACACATCGATATCAGACAGCTATGTACTGCACTTACAGCAAATGAAAGCAGACAAAATTTCACTAAATCTGAGCTGCTCTGTATTGATTCCTGTTTCAGTAGATCACTGTATAACTTAATGGCTTCCATTTTAAGGACTGCTTTTTTATCACAATTCTTAAAAGTCTCTAACGTATTATGATTTAACAATATTCCTTTGCATCGGAATCCTAAAACCGAGTCATCTTCGTATTTCCTGAAAAATATTGGATCGGTAAGCTCCATTTCAAGCATTTAGAAAATTCACACTCTTACGTATTGAGAGAACTGCACGTCACTTCTACCATTGGGACCTTATTCTTTCTCAAGGCTATAGTACCGAGAATTGTTCGACCTGTTTCATTTAAGCGATCGATGTCTATTTTAATATCGACATACTTGTGCCAAAAATCGTTGTGAATAAAAGATTGAAATGGAAGAAACTTTAAAATACACGTTCCTAAGCTTCCATCAGTCATTATTGATAAGCGAAGACTTCACAATGTATCTATTTCTTGTTACGTTAATGTCTGGACACGACACAAACCCAAGGTGTTTTAATATGACAACGTAAAGTTATTCAGAGCAAAATGTCATTTTTTTACTTGACACAAGGTGCATTAAAAATATCAGATGGTGGAATCTCAACGTGGATTCAAAATATTAGGTAGGGTAGCTGTACCAGTTTTCGGCAGTGTACCTATTTTCGGCAGGGTAACTAAAAACGTGAAATTCGACACAAATGCGGTAAAAAGTATCACAAAACACAATATTGTAGTGAAAGTATACTCATTTGTTATTCATATACAAAATTTCACACCATTTCCTTACGTATTTTCCAAAATATCAACTAAATTGTGCAGAGCTCAGCATTTTTCGGCAATAGCCAATAGTTCAGCAGGTTTTGTGATTAAGAAAACCAGAACAGTAAAACAATGATTAAGTGGTGTATATTAAAGATTTTGTGCTTATTTAATTTATTCAAACTTGTTCGGAATTTTAAAATCACGATAAAAATATTATTTTTATCTTTATGCTGCCGAAAATAGGTACACAGTAAATATTCATTTATGAAAGCTCAAAGTTGTGGGCTCCTGCCGAAACTCAGAACAATAACAGACCTTGGATTTGGCTAAATATTCCTTTAAAACTTGATCAGAACACTACAATGCGTATGTCGACACATAATAAGACCTTTCTTGTATCAAATATAACCAATTTCACGACAAATAATGGAATAACTTAAGAGAAAAATAATTATTTGTAAGCCAGTTGGTGCCGTACGCTCCAACCGTCCAACTGTCAATTTTCTTCAATGGCTGCTCTATTTAAATGCCGCATCAAAAAGGCAGTCAAAACGGGCCAAAATAAGCAACATAAAATTAATAATTAAAGTTTTTTTTAGCACGAGTCTTATCAAAGTAATATTGTCAAAATGCTTTAAACATTTTTATTTATCTATTAACATTGATAAACACTTTTTTTGACCCGTATTCGCGATGCCGATAATAGGAACACAGCCTGCCGAAAACAGGAACAAACTGCCGAAAATAGGAGCAAAACCAATGCTTGTATTTTCACGAATATTTGTAAACAAGGGGCTTTGGAACGGCAAATAAAAAAGGATAACATACTACGATAGTTTATCAACCAAAATAATATCACTTTCATGTAAAATAGTAAAAAAAGTAGGCGTTTGAGCAGTTTTTGTGAAACTACTGCACTATTCTGCCAAAAACTGGTACAATTAGGGTAGTGGAAAAGCGCCTTTGGGAGGTCGCCATAGTTGAGAGACTTTACGTCATTTTAAAATCGTTATTTTTTGGTTTAGCAAACAGAACAGATTTCATGGTTACTACGTGCATTTTTGTGTGTCTGTTGTTTTTATCGAAAAAATGAAACATAAAAACATTTTTTTTATGATTTGTTTATGCACGAAATGTAAAGTCATGCGAGTAAGAGTTCTATTCTCACGTAGATTGTCCATGCGGCTCGTAGATAATGAGGAATTTATGTGAAAATTGAAAAAAAAGACTCCTTAGTATTTATCATAAAAAATGTCGAAAACACAATGAATTAATGAATAAATTCACGGAATAACACGAAATAATTCACTTTAATCTATGTTTTAATGTTAACTACGATCTCGCAAAGCCCAAAATATACCCAAGCGACGAAATCGACATGCTTTCTCGCTCTCTCAGGTTTATTGCTCTATTGGGTAGAATGAAAGCGATTCGATTTAGTTAGTTGGGTATTTTTAAAGAATATTTAATCGATAAAATGGGGTACATTAATTGAATGAGCAAATAAATAAATGTCAACAAGGGGGCCCTTTCCTTTTGAAGTTCGTAGGCTGAAATTTCAGCCTGTCAGCTGTTTGTATCGTATAGCAGTTTTCAAGCAGCTATCTATATGAGTATAACATACATGTGGGCTTATCCCAAGGTGTATGAATTTAGAAGGCTGATTTTTATCGCTTCTACTTCTGAATGATGATTTTAACCTTTAAGTTGGCAACCGGATACCCGGGTATTTTTTTCAACTTCAAACTGCAATAACTTTTGATTCATTGCTTTTATTGACCTGAAATTTTCCGTAGTCTCCCAACTTTTAATTTATGATTTTTTGGTGCATAAATTGTAATTTAAAATAGCCTGTAAGTATTTTATTTTGATTTTTTTTAACTTTGCCACGTAAGTTGGCAACCAGCATACCCGGGTATTCCATACATTTTGTATGGAGAATGACGTTTCTCTTCTTCCTCTTTTCGTATTGTGCTTATTTTCAAGTCAAATTTCCGTTTGACTGTTATTTATATAATAAAATGAAAACACGTAATGAATAAATGAAATAGAAGAGAATATATGGTCGGCATTACTTGCTTACAGCATCAAAATATAGAAAGCAATGTTTACCTATGAAAATCGTTAATTTTTTGCATCAAAATGTGTGAAATACCCGGGTATGCCGGATGCCAACTTACGTCTGTAAATCTGGTTGCCAACTCTACGGTTAAGAGTGTTTTGAGTATTCGTCAAGCCTCCAGAAAGCTCGTTGGAGCAAAAGTTTTCACTCGTTCTGTCAAAAAGTGATGTTCAAAATTGGTTATAAAAAATGATATGAGACCACCTGGACTACATACACTTTGATTCCAGATTCCCCCACCTGATCTCTTTAATGCATCTTGGGATAAATGTAAACAACGCCGTGTTTTCGAGCAGGTACTCGAATCTAATTCTAGCTTTGTGGCTAGATTAATCTAGACTGAAAATTGCAGGCTAGTTTTTTGTGTGGTTTTGTATCGAGTATTTACATGATTTCAGCCTCCAACTGTCAAACTCTATACAAAAAACTAACTAGAATCGTGAACGCCCCCAACTTAGAATCCTTACGTCAAGTGACGGATTGTCAAAATGCTCTACTCAGTCACCCGGCGCTCTAGCACCAATCGAACACGACATCGAACATGGAAAATGTATGGGATTTAACATGTTTGCCTTGCTTGTTTGTTCGTGTCTGACAATGCACCTCCACATGCCCGCTGCGCAAATTCGAGCAGTTTCCTGCGCAGGAAATGTACCATAGCCTGCGCTGGCCAGCGCAGATTTTGACTGGTCTCCCGCGCGGGACTTCAGCGATTCCTGCGCAGGCCTGCGCAGGTTTAGCGCCCTCTGTGGACGATATAGACGAACTATTTATGGCGGCGGAGCAAAAAACACGGTCAAAAAATTTAAAATGATTGGCGCCAATTTTCTCGTCCGCTTCTTCTCCCTCCCTCACCATACCTTGCCTTACTTGAGATTCTGCTCGTGCCTTCCGCCGGCAGCTGATAGGGTGATGTGATGTATGCGTTGATGCTTATATGCGCATTGCGGTTGTGTATTGTTATTGGTGGGTGTTAGCATTTATTAATTAGTGTGTGACCTTGAGATGCTGTGGGAGAAGCTGGATTGGGATTCAAAGTGTTATCGGTGTATTGATGGTTTATTTTATTTCGTGCCGCTGCTGATGAGACCATTCGATGCCGCTGCCAACTGAGGGTGAAGAAGCCTATTTAAAACAAGCGTAGGAGAACGTCTTACACTAATCTAATATTTTTTAATTTGAACATGTTAGATGCTTCAACGACCTCCTAAGCATCATGTAGCAATGTCTAGTGGCAATAAAATATTTGTTTTTAATGTGCCGCAATCTGTCTCGAGTCTTCGGGTCGAGCGACACGCACACACACACAGCGCGGGGAAAGTGACCGTTCACTCTATCATGTCGCGATCCCCCACCCAGCCCGGCGCTTTGGATGAGGATGCGCTACAAGAAAGCTGAACCAGCCGTTCTACCGATAAGGTAGCCGTATCTGATCATGTGGCGAGGGGGGGGGGGGGGGGGGAGAGTGCGTGCTTGCGATCGCGCTTTCGTGGGTGCGTGCTTGCGTTCGCGCTTTCGCGGGTGCGTGCCCGCGTGCACGCGTACGTGCATGTATGCGTGTGTGTTTGTGCGTGCTTGTGGAAACCCCCAAACTATTTGATTCTGATGCGTACATTTTCATCCGCTGCGGCTACAAAGTCCATGCATTTTCGATCTCGCTACCTGAGAGACAACACAACCATTGGCATTGGCTTCTTTGCGATCGGCTCTGCTGTTGGTGGTTAAAAAGACACACGATCTAAGCAAACGTGCGTGTGATATGTTGCACATTTATTTCTAATTCAGCTAGCGGACGCAAGTGGAAACAACATTTTGAATTGAATCCATACAAAAGAGGATTCTGGATTTGTTTATTACGGTGCGCGTATGGTGCTGCACCTGTCCGTCCAGAATCTCGCGGCTTGTTGACTTAGAGTCGGTATCATGACGCCGTGCGACCGGCACTGCCTTGGAATGGGTAAGGCTCGGTAGGTTCATGTCCTTTGTTCAAGTGTATTCCGTGCATTTGTCGCGCCACGGCGGTAGACCCGGCAACAACAAAGTCATAACAAACTCTTTCCCGGTACGGATGGCGCTTCAAAGTTCTTTATCTTATTATTATTCTTGTCATTACGGCCTTCGCGATCATGTTGGCCTTTTCAGGACTTGCACGTAGCCGGATAGTCAGCTCTTGCTACGGCGGACGGTTCATACGCGGTTAGAACCCACGACGGACATGCAGATGTGAGGAATGACGGCGGTGCCGCGGGCCCGCTCCTATCCAGCGTGCAACTTGCATACTGCCACACTGTCTCCTGTCCGGTGCATACGCTGCAGGCAGGAGGAAGGATGCACCTCCTCAACAAAAAAAACACCGTCATGAACCAGCGGGCGGATCTAACGGTAGACGGACTAGGCGGTCGCCAAAGATCGCTAGTATGTATGGCGTATGTTTACAAGTAGACAGAGTATTAGCGACAAGGGCCCGCGGAAAGATGGTCGTTGGGGCCCCGTGGCGGGAGAACCATTTACTCCCTCCCCCTCCCCCCTCATGCCGGCAATAATTGTAGGGCCTGAGACCGATGATCGTAAAGGTCCCATGGCCTAAGTCCCCTCCAATCTCCCTCCCTCCGCTGGCAATTTAGATATACTGTTAAATCTCCCAACAGCTGTATGCCAGTACCCCCGGTTTTCAGTTACCATTCACAGGGGCCTCAGCTCGTCTTTCAGCCTTTCATGAACACCTTCCTTTCCGATGGATCATAACATTCCGGAAGAGCATAAATTTTGCGACAGTTTTGGCACACACACGCACACTCACACCCATGCGCAGACGGCTCATCTGTGTAATCCTCAACATACGAAAGCAAAAGCTTAGTGTAAGAAAAGTTATGCTTAACACGTTCAGTTCGATGGCAGGGACTGCCAGTGAACTTTCCAGTATGCCGATCTCACAATCAGCTTGCGTTCTAGATGCCGGCGGAACGGTAAGCTCATGAAAATCAGCGCCGGACTGAACGTGTTAGTGCGCATTAGGATTCAGCGCGTTGCACAGCAAACCCTCAAGCATGAGCTAGCGATTCCGTAGTCATTTTTAATTGGCAGCGTTTGAACTCATTGCGCTTTTTTTGTTTGATTTGTGAAAACCCAACTTCATCGCCGCAATGTTTGTTAACGGCTATTCTAAGTGCCACAACAGCTTGCGAACATTAACCACACGCGAGAAAGAAATAGCGCTATGGAGGGAATAAGCACGGACGACGGCTGACAGCGATTGGCCGTCTGATGCACCAACACATCCAAACCTTCGACAACGCGCTCATGCGAGGGGTATGAGGCGGAGCAAGGGACGGGTAGCTCGACGAATTTGCCGTTGGAGAGAAAAGGAAGGCATGATAAAATTCTCCGAAGGGCATGATTTCTCCGTCGCTTTGAACAGCGGGACATTCAAACGTCACCAGCCCTCGGATGGTTCGATACACGAACCGCGATTACCTCGCCTAGCTGTCAGATTTTATAACAGAATTGACAGCTCAAGTCATACGCGATTTTCGCGGTACCGCGACGATCTCGGTTCGTCTATTTCCAGCCTTACGCAAGGTGGAATGTATAATGAGGTGTAGTTATAGCGCTTTTGGCGATCCCCCCCCTGGGCTCCGATTTTGACAGATGGTTTTCCGCTTGTATATGTATTGATGGATTGTTTACGTTTTGCATGGTCAATATTTGGTGGAGATCAATTTGGGTGAATATTTTAGTTTGTTAGAACACAGCCCGTGATTTAAAATGGAAATTTTCCTTCGAGAACTTGAAGCGTTCGCCAAACGCGGAAAACTAACTGTCAGTTTTCTTCGCCGATTGTTCTTCCACCTAGCTGTCAAACCGGGCTTATAACTTGACCTGATATCTTTACGATTCTTGCCTATGGGGGTACCATAGTTGAAGGTCTTTACGTCATTTTAAAACCGTTAACCAATGGTTTCCGCACATAAAGCATAGCAAATAGAAAAGATTCCTTTGTTACTACGTGCAATTTTGAGTTTCTATTGATTTTATTGATAAAATAGATATTTTAACAAAAGATTTGATGATTTCTTTATGCACGAAATGTAAAATCATGCGAGTAAGAGTTCGAATCTCAGGTAAATTGTCCATGCTGCTCGTAGATAATGAGGAATTAACGTGAAAATTGCAAAAAAAAATAATTTCTTAGTTTCATCCTCAAAAATGTAGAAAAAACAATGAATTATAGAATAAATTTACGGAATAACAAGAAAGAACACACTTTAATGTATGTTTTAATGTTTACTTCGAACTCGCAACGCCCAAAATATATATTTAAAAAATATTTAATCGCAAAAGTGTGGTAGATAAATTAAATGAACCAGTTTGAAAAATGTAAACAATGTTTTAATCCTGGGGACCTTACGTCAAGTGACGAATTGTCAAAATGCGTTAGATTCCACCACCTGATATTTTTACATCCACCTTGAGATGGGTATAGAAAATTGTATGCGTTTTGACATAACAATACTCAATGATGGCGCCCGGGAAATGCGCTAATGATTCACCTTCTAAATAAACACACCTTGCTTTAGTGCCAAAGCCTAGGTTTGACAGATAAATGCCATTCGAAAAATGACAGTATTTCCCTCCGTCTACTGTTCACCTTTAAATCAAACTGGGTATAGGGACTAGGTCAAGGTGGAATGTACAATGAGGTGTAGTTATAGCGCTTTTGGCGATCCCCCCCTGGGCTCCGATTTTGACAGATGGTTTTCCGCTTGTATATGTATTGATGGATTGTTTACGTTTTGCATGGTCAATATTTGGTGGAGATCAATTTGGGTGAATATTTTAGTTTATTAGAACACAGCCCGTGATTTAAAATGGAAATTTCCTTCGAGAACTTGAAGCGTTCGCAAAACGTGGAAAACTAACTGTCAGTTTTCTTCGTCGATTCTTCTTCCACCTAGCTGTCAAAACGGGCTTATAACTTGACCTGATATCTTTACGGTCCTTGGACTAGGTGGGCTTGTAGGTTTGGCGCAAGGATAATGTATTTAGAAGGTTGATTTTTATCGCTTTTGCTGGGCGACATTGTGGGGGACATCTGTCACTCTCTGCATACAAATTTCATTACCCCTCACCAGCCCTCCCCGATTTTTGTACCGGAGCCCCCGGAAGAGAAATGTCAAGTCGAGAAATGTCATTTTGCTCTGAACAACTTCACCTTGTCATTTATAACACCTTGGTTTGGCGGGAAGGCCATATTGGACGAACGAATGACAGGAGGGGATTCGATTGTGATACGTAGTTTTTCAACCGCACTACGACACATCAACCAAACCAGCCATTGAAATTCACACGCATACATCAACAAATGATCGAATCCCCTCCTGTCATTTCGTTTTCATTTTTCTACAGCACGGCTGTCAAATTGTTCGGGACAAGCCCACCTGTATAATAAACCCACTTTGGTATTAATACACGATGCGCAGTCTCAGATTGCGCATATATTCGTTTTATCAAAATATATGTCAATTCGCGAAGTCAACCCTGAGCTATAAACGTCATTTCCATACAATTTCAGATTGCGCCAAGATTTCGCATAAATTTTGAAGATTTTATGTCCGAGATATATAATTTTTTTTTGACAGATAAATATATCAAACCGATCCGTTTGACAGATAAATATATGCGCAATCTGAGATTGCGCGTCATGTATTAATACGGTCACAAATCATTTTTCTGTTCACTCTGGTTTTATGTTCGCTGGGAATAAACATGTGTGAAATAGAAGCACATGTGTCTGTGTGCATCTTGATAATTTGTCGAGTGAAATGACATTGACTTGAACACGTATTGCCTACTTGATTTGCTGATTGTTTTGAACAAGTTTTCTTTCTAACTATAAAGCTATTTCGCATCATCAATTGTGTTGTAATTAATGACAGTCGAATCTCTGCTATTTTAGAAGAATTAAAAGATTTTTTAGTGTCATTGGAAAGCGTTCCACAAATTTGCTTCTCGATATTGAACGGGAGTCAAATAGTTAGGACCAGCAAAGTGCGTATGTATGGTTTTTGTTAGTTAATTAATTGTACTTTGTTTAAAATAATGGAAGTATTCATCAAATATGTAATTGATTCATGCAATGGCTCAACCAAACGATTAGTTGATCCTGATCTCGTTTCTGAACAATCGTAGTGTAATTTGTTGTGAACTGATGAGGTGTGCTTAGGCATAGTTTTATAACTACAGTCTGTTTCCGAGTTACGCGGTTTGTGCGTTCCCGGGAAATCCACGTAACTCGAATATCCGCGTAAATCGAATCTCGCGGCTTCGACCAAAATATCATTGATCACTCGTTTTTTTCATACACTTCATACACTATCATTTATTCGATATGATTTGTGCAAAAGTTCTGATATTTGTTGTTTGAAAGTTAATTAGCAAAAAGCAATTCATACTGCATTGGATATTTCTTGCAGCAAATTGTACTGAATTAACATTTGATCTGTCAAATTTAGAAAACCGCGTATCTCCAAATCCGCGTAACTCGTGAACAGACTGTATATGGCACGGCGCCACGGAGGTGACAAAATGTTGAAACAAATTACAACATGATCAAAACTGCTTGTCCACTTTCAAAAAGAGCTTTTCTCGTGGCCGCATCTAAACTATACACAGGAACAAAAGCTCAAACCTCTAAACCCGCCTTGCAAATGACAGCATTTTGCGGGCGGGCTAGGGCTTGCACGCCATACAAGTTCACAGCCCCAGAGTAGTGATGGGTAGCCGAAATCGCACACACGGCTCGAAATCACTTCCGAGCATTGCTACTCCTGCTCCGATTCTGAAAAATTTTAACCGTTGATTCCGCCCGGAGCTGTCGGAGCCGTCCGGAACCGTCCGGAGTCGTCGGAGCCGTCCGGAGCCGTCCGGAGCCGCTAGTCGGCAGCTGGAGCCGTCGGAGCCGTTGGAGCCGCCCGGAGCTGTCCGGAGCCGTTGGAGCCGTCGGAGCCGACCGGAGCCGTCCGGAGCCGTCGGAGCCGTCCGGAGCTATCCGGAGCCGCTAGTCGGCAGCTGGAGCCGGTCGGAGCCGTTGTAGCAGTTGGAGCCGACGGAGCCGATTGGAGCCAGTTGGAGCCGTCGGAGTCGTTGTAATAGTCGGAAGTATTCTGAAGCGCTTTAATTTCGCGATATCATTACTGACTCATTTTCCCTATGTATATATACGAAGCAAACAAATGTTTTTGACTTTATTGTTGAAAAAAAAAAAAATACAAAAAAACTTCAAAGCAATAAATGAAGAAGACTGTTTTTACTCGTGAGCTATTTTTTTTAAATTAAATTATCGCTAATATCGGGAAATTAAAGCGCTTCAGAATACTTCCGACTATGACAACGACTCCGACGGCTCCAACTGGCTCTGTCGGCTTCGACGGCACTGACGGCCTCAACGGCTCTAACCGGTTCCATCGGCTCCGACGACTACGACGGCTCCGACCGGCACCGGACGGCTCCGTCTGCTCGGTCGGCTCCGAACGGCTCCAACCGGTTCCGTCGGCTCCAACTGCTACGACGGCTCTGACCGGCTCCAGCTGCCGACTGGCGGCTCCGGACGGCTCCGACGGCTCCAACCGGCTCCAGCTGCCGACTTACGGCTCCGGACGGCTCCGACTGCTCCGGACGGCTCCGACAGCTCCGGACGGCTCCGACGGCTCCGAACGACTCCGGCTGCCGACTAGCGGCTCCGGACGGCTCTAGACGGCTCCGAGGTCGGAGCTTTGCTCCTACCTTCCGGAACCGTTTCCAATTTTGGCGGAGTCATTCGGAAGCGATTGCGGACTTTTGTTGAATTTACCCATCACTACCCCAGAGCCCTCGCATTAAGCGCGGTGGCAACGCTCATCCGATGCGATTTTATCGGACGCTTCTGTCAAACACTTATTCGGCTCATATTGCGAAAATTCGAATGATTTGAATTGTTAAACCATTATAAAAAAATTATTTGATATTAGGCCCGATTATTAAACACAAATTGTAAAGACAAGTTGTCAAAATCGGAAGATTTGTATTATGACATCCGTTTGTGTTGTGTGTTGGAAAAAAAATTTGACGAAACACAAACTCACAAGATACTACCAAGATACGTATTATGAAACACAAACGGAAATCCATAATTGTCAAACTGCTTTCCGTCAGCTTTTTGTCACGGAAAGGCGCCAATCTCAGATTGTTTGACCGACAAAACACAACAACAGAGTTTTTGCTGTTGCTTTCACGACAAAAAATAAGTATTTTATTTCAGAAATAATCAATTTTATCATTTTAAATAAAAATATGTGTACTGCCATATCCATCAAATGGCGATAAGCTGGAGATACTGGTAACGTGATGCTGTTTTGGGTTAAGAAGCTGCTGTTATTTCCTTCCTCTGTTGTTCTTCGATGGTAGTCGAAAGATGAAGGGCTCACGCACCTGGTGTGTGTTCAACAGCATTGGATTCCAGCAACTTCTTCAGTGAGTGGCTGCTTCAACAACCAACAGCATACGCACATGAAATTATCACATCTAATACTGCATACACTTTTAGTAATAACAAATACTCGGAGGGCTCGATCTCCGCCAGAATGTTAAGGAAAATTTCCTTCGACGCACGAATTTTTTTCTTAAATGTGAAATTAACAACCACGAAATGAAACATGTATAACACGGTTTGCACAAATGATCCGTATGCTTAACTCACGCTTGGTTATAAAGCTGTAACGGGTCGAAAACACTTCGAAGCAGTCGGCGCTGTTTTGCCAGATCTACCGTTGTTTCTTCTTCACTGCCGCTATCGTCACTTACGAAGTGGGATAAAATCATTTCGATGTTTTAAACAAGGATTGTTAGCTTGATAAACGATCGTGTCTTAAATAAACTTGTTTACGTTTTTTTGTTTTGATTTTGAACATTTTGACACATCGACACAGCTTTAACGAAAGAAAAAATTTAACGAAACTTGTCTGTCACAAGAACGGTTTCAAAATGCATACCTATTTTCCGTTTGTCTTGACGCACTTGTCTTGTGTCATTTCCGTTTGTGTTTAATAATCGGGCCTATTGTTCCTACATAAACTGCATGATAACATTGACAGATAAAATCGGATGCGACGATCCGACGGAATCAAAATTTTTTGATTCCGTCGTACGACGAAATCGCACGTCCGACGTTATCTGTCAAATCCTATACAAATCTCGTCCGATAAAATCGCATCGGATGAGCGCTGCCACGGGCCTAAGGCCTTGTTAGAGGTAGGAAAATACTGTCATTTCTCGATTGGCATTTATCTGCCAAACTTAGACTTTGGCACAAAAATACCTCTCGTACGTGTGTGTTATAATGCAAGATAATTGTTCTGTTAACTTTCACATTTATTATTTAAGTTATTAATTTTCTTGGCTTTTTCCGAAAGAATCATTCGTGGTTTCCCATTTTTGTTGTTTTCATTCATCATAATTAAGAAATTCAATACGCTCTGTGGTACCCTCAATGTTCGTCTGTCTCGGTCCGCGTCCTGCATCAAACTTGCTTTATCATGTCGTCCCTCTATAGTGATGGTCCTTCATCCAGTCCCCTGTTCCATGTTGTAATCCCATCCGGATTGATCTAATCCGATCTTCTTTGCACCCAAGGTGGAATGTATAATGAGGTGTAGTTATAGCGCTTTTGGCGATCCCCCCCCCCCCCCCCTGGGCTCCGATTTTGACAGATGGTTTTCCGCTTGTATATGCATTGATGGATTGTTTACGTTTTGCATGGTCAATATTTGGTGGAGATCAATTTGGGTGAATATTTTAGTTTATTAGAACACAGCCCGTGATTTAAAATGGAAATTTTCCTTCGAGAACTTGAAGCGTTCGCCAAACGCGGAAAACTAACTATCAGTTTTCTTCGCCGATTGTTCTTCCTAGCTGTCTAAACGGGCTTGACCTGATATCTTTACGGTCCTTGTTTGCACCGCTAATCTTTGTCATCATGTTGTGGTGATGGGTAGCTACAGTTGCCGTACCACATCACTTCCTTCTTTTTTCTTTTGCACTGTTTGTTATGAATTCATATCTCTTGTTTCTGCATTATTTCTGTTTACCTGCATTTCTCTAATACAATTCACAACCTAATATTATCTCACTAATCTATTTCGTAATCCGCTAATTTGGCTGGAGCTTTCCTTTGCCGTTGCCCACGACTCGTTGTTTCCTCTAAATTATTCCTAGTTTCTTCTCGAGGTTCTCTGAGTTTTGATTCTCTGATGTCGGTGTTGGTAATTTTCTTTAAGTGTGCCGAGTTTCTTTTGAACTTTTTACCCGTCTCTGTATCCATAATAGTCACCCTCGGCCCTTCCTTTCCATTTACGAGAAACTCCTTTGGATTAAACGTGGTTTGCAGTTTGTTTCCTGGTATTGTGTTTTGTGTAATTACTATGTCTCCTTCTGCGATGGACGATCTTCGCGCCTTTCTTTTCCCATCTTCAATTACTTTACCCTTCCATTTCTTTGCTTGATCCTGATCCTCAATCTCCTCCCTAGATATCGCAGTTTCTATGTCTTCTAGTGCCGGTATTTTAGATCTGATAGTTTTTCCGTATAAAAGTTCATTCGGCGTTTTCCCTGTAGTGGAATGAGGTGTCGTGTAATACATCATTAGGTATTCCTCCAAATATTTCTTCCACTCCCTTCCTAGACCTGCGCTAATTTTTAATCTTTTGAGGAGCGATCTATTTTGGCGCTCGACCAGCCCATTTTCTTGTGGCCAGTATGGTGTTGAATGATTTAAATATATTCCATGCTCTCGGCTGTAAGCTTCTAACTCGGTACCAATCAGTTGTTTCAAGTGCTACATCTACCCATGGTCTTAAAGGTAATGGGCGGCGCATCATTGGTTCGGGCTTACCCGGAGTTTCGACTAATCGACACCCCTCACAGTTTTTGACATGCTGCTCAATTTCTTTATCCATTCCGGGCCACCACACTCTGTTTCTTAAACGGCGTTTCATCACCGATTCTCCAGGGTGTCCCTCATGAGCTAAGTCTAACATTCTTTTGCGAATTGCATCTGGTACTACTAATTTGTTTTCTCTAATAACCATTTCTCCAATCATTCCTAGCTCTTCTTTGAACGGGATGTATTGTTTAAGTTCTATTTCATTCCAACAACCCGAGCGTAGACTGTGTTTAACTTTTCCTAGTACTTCATCTATGCTGGCTGCATTTTCTAACTCCTGGACGTCAATTGCTGCTGATTCCATTATTGCCCTTATCGTGTGATGTGTTTCTTCTTCGTATGGTTTATTATCTGTGTCCACTACTAATCGTGAAAATGGATCGGCGATATTATCACAACCTTTCTTATACTTCACCACATAGCTGAAAGACTGTAACCGTAATAACCATCTTTCTATTCGAGCACAAGGACGAGATGACGGTTTGAAAATGACCTCCAGTGGCTTATGATCTGTCTCCAGTTCAAATTTACGCCCTAGTAAATAAGGCGCAAATCGTTCCACTGCCCATACTAGTCCTAACGCTTCCTTCTCGGTCTGACAGTATCGTTTCTCTGTTTCGGTCAGACTTTTGCTCGCGTACGCAATTGGCCTTGGCAAATTATCCCCTGCACCTTCGAACTGCACTAACACTGCACCTAATGCAACCGGGGAAGCGTCAGCGATAACCCTGGTTCGCAAATTGTTATCGAAAAAATGTAATAGTTTTGCATCCGCCACCAATCCTTTCAAAGTGTCAAACGCATCCTTTTGATTCTTCTGCCATTCAAACTTTACACCTTTACGCGTTAACTCGCGTAATGGAGCTGTTACTGTGGCCAAATTTGGCAAAAATCTACCTAGATATGTGATAAAGCCTAGGAAGCTTCGAACTTCTTCCGCGGAGGAAGGGGCTCGAAATTTCCGTAACGCTTCTATTTTCCTCTCCGTCGGTTCAATTCCTTGGCTCGAGATTTTATGTCCTAAAAACTCGACCTCGCTTACTTTCATAATACATTTCTCTTGGTTTAATAGTATTCCTTGTGTCTTAATGGCTTCTAATACTTCTCGTAGGGCTTCATCATGTTCTTCCTCGGATTTTCCGAAGATGAGTATGTCGTCGATATAATTTACGGCATTTTTGCATTTCGCCAAAACTTGTTCCATGATTCTTTGAAAGACTTCCGGCGCGATCACTATTCCAAACATGAGACGTTTATACCGGAAAAGGCCCATGTGAGTGATAAATGTCATTATAAAACGACATTGCTCATCAAGCTCTACTTGATGAAAAGCATCTTTCACGTCCAATCTACTTAATATTTTGGCTGAAGCAAATCTCGGTAGAAAATCTTCTATGGTCGGCATAAAGTGTCTTTCTCTCACGATAGCAGCATTAGCTCTGCGCATATCTACACACAAACGGACATCCCCATTGTCTTTCATGATTGGCACTAATGGTGAAACCCATTTGCACCCTCCCTCTACAGGTTCTATAATGTCTGCCTTCAATAGGTACTCTATATTTTCTTCAATTTTTCCTAACAACGCTATTGGTGGCCAACGTGGGTGTTGGCATACGGGTTGTTCGTCCCTATCGATAGGGATTTTAAGCTTTATCCCTTTTATCTTAGGAAATGGTTTTACTCCTTGGGATTCTATAGCTCTTACCTCATAGGTACTAGGTAATCCTATGAACAGAACACCTAGATCCGTAGCTGTAATGCGACCTAAAAGTGATTGCTCACTTCCTTTGATAATGTAGAATGTCGCCTCTCTGATAATTTCTTGCCCTTTATCCTCAATTCCAACTATGGCTTCAAATTTCCCTAAGACCGTGAGTGGTTTGGCGTTTTCCCCATATGACAAAAACACTTCTTTGCAATCATTCGTTTCGCCCCATCTTTCTAGTGAGTTTGATTTTAAATATTCCCAAGCCTTCTCACTGATAATATTCTTGTTGCAGCCCGAATCCACCAATACCTGTAACATTACTCCCCCGATCTTAATTCGAAATCTCTCGCCACCGTCACTGATATTGTAAATAAAGTTTCCATTTCCCCCTTCACTTTCACCCTCATTATCTACGGCTCTAACTTTCTCTGATCTAAACCGTTTGGTTTCTCTGTAGCTTTTCTGATCATCTCGCCTTTTCATCGACCCTGGTGTGCGGCATTGCGAACCGAAATGACCAACTTTCTTGCACTTATAACATTCCTTGTTACGAGCCGGACATTTCCAATCTGACGGAGTGTGGTCTCTTTTCCCGCAACGGGAACATTCTCCTCTGCCTCGCCATTTTCTTTTCCCTATCGGTTCTCCGACCGATCCTTTTGGCGTTTCCTATCTGCTCTCCGACAGATAACCTTGATTTATTTCTCCTACTCCAATTGTGAAAATGCTCTCCGGCATTCACCACCTAATTTTGCGATCCACGCAATTACGGTGCGATTCTAATATATTTGCTCTCCGGCCTTTCTTTTTTTTTCTTTTTTCTTTTTTTTTTTTAGTATTGTTCTCCGACAATCCTTTCTTTCCGAACACCCGCTCTCCTGCCGATGATCATAACACATATACTATGACACGGTACAATTGGACAATCACAACTATCACATTTATTTGTTAACCTTTTCTTTTTCACGTTTTCACTACTTTTCACTAATTTCCTCGGTTTTACTTTTATCCTCGTCGCCAGATGTAGTACCCTCAATGTTCGTCTGTCTCGGTCCGCGTCCTGCATCAAACTTGCTTTATCATGTCGTCCCTCTATAGTGATGGCCCTTCATCCAGTCCCCTGTTCCATGTTGTAATCCCATCCGGATTGATCTAATCCGATCTTCTTTGCACCGCTAATCTTTGTCATCATGTTGTGGTGATGAATCCGTAAACGCCAACTGTATCCCAATATCTTATACAAAATCGGCCCGCTGTGATCCGACACGGCCCGGCCCGACGCGAATCTCTTGTCTGCGGTCTTACGTTAGACGTACCTAAGCTACACGTACCGAACGACATCGGACTATGCCATAAAACGCAACGTTGGTTTTCGTTGGTTTTCGCTAGTCTTTTGAGCGATAATTTGTTACCGAATTATCTCCGAAAACATCAACGAAGTACTGTCCATTTTCGGGGACAGTGAACACACGTGAAGGATGAACCCATGCAAAAAAGAGTTATAAATAGAAATGAACATTCGGATTCACTCCTTTCCCTCATGTTCCAATTCATCCTCATCCGTCATCCTTGATGCCACGAACCACATCTCTAGTTCTACTTTGATTCACTTTGCCAGTTGCGCCACCATATTATTATTCATTATCGTGCTATTTGCTGGTTTACTTGTATGAAAGGGTGCTGATATTAAATGAATTACAGGGTTTTCCAATTGAGTTCAAAATAAAATACTTACAGGCTGTTTAAAATTACAACTTATGCACGAAAAAATCACAAATTAAAAGTTGGGAGGCTACGGAAAATTTCGGGTGAATAAAAGCAATGAATCAAAAGTTATTGCAGTTCGAAGTTGAAAAAAATACCCGGGTATCCGGTTGCCAACTCAATGGTTAAAGCATTTGTTTTACTGCTATATATCATCCACAAAATAAGAGATATTTTATCTGATAGGTTTTCGGTGCTATTGTTTGGATTTTATGAATGCACAATATAAAACAAAAGCACTTAACTTAATATGTAGTAGTGGGCGACTGGCATAACCTAACCATAAGCTAGATTGAGCAAATTTGTCAAAGTGACCATATTTAGTTCTATCGAATTTTGATCGAATATCGGTTTACAATTGAGCACACTAAATCTCAAATTTTCTAACCCAAAATCAAATATGTTTCTAAGTATTGACCATTCAACCATAAAATTGGAATTTAATGAGTTTTATGAGTGAATAAAAAGTTGTTTTTTACAGAAAAATACCGTATTTGCTTTAGAGTTCCTACCGATAACCTCTAAAAACAATCTGGTCACTCCGCGCCAGCAACCGGCCTGCTGAAATCAATTGCCCCTAGTCAATAATCCATTGCTCGTAATCAAAAATAGAAGATGCTAGTCAAGAATCTATTGCGACTATTCAAAAAAGTATACTGCTAGTCTAAACTCAATTGGAGAACCCTTTAAAAGAAATAAATAAAATAATTCAAAGAAAAGATTGACTATAAAACACGCATTTCTTACAATGAGTAAAGGGGTCTGAAATTACTGGACACATGGATGTTATAAAAATAAAACAAAATCTAATCAACATCAATGAAAACAATCAAAAGGGAACTGAATTCAGGTCCACCATGGTACAAAACATAATACCATTATCATTCAACCATAAATACGCGATGAACATCCCAAGCGAGTGAAGATGTCACTTTTCGGCTGTGTTTTCAATTGATATTTCGTGCACGATTTGACAAACGAAACAATGAACGAGATTCAGACTTTTTTCGGCGCATAATTACAACCGCGTGCAATGTCATATTTGCTATTTTCATTGCATCTTCATAGCATTAGACATTTTGAGATTAAATAGTTTTTAAATTGTTAGTGTTTATATGCATGGCCTGTATCGCATACCATTTCGATTGCGAATGAAATCGAAATCCGATGAACAAAAGTCCATTTTGAATGAACAAAATTCACTTTGGCATCGCATACGAGTTGTTCATTCGATCGTTATCGAAATTGAAAAGTAAGTTTCGATCAGCTCGCTGCGCAAATTCAAGTAGTTTCCTGCGCTGCTAGCGCTAGCGCAGATTTTGGCCCGTTTCCCGCGCAGGATTTCAGCGACTCCTGCGCAGGCCTGCACAGGTTTGGCGCCCTCTGTTGGGGAAATGGACGAACTATTTTAGGCGGCAGAGCAAAAAAACGATCAAAAAATTTAAAAATATTGGCGCCCATATTTTCGTCCGCTTCTTCTCCCTCCCTCACCCTGCCTTGCCTTACTTGAGATTCTGCCCGTGCCTTCCGCCGCCAGCTGATTGGGTGATGTGGTGTATGCGTTGATTCATATATGTGCATTGCGGTTGTGTATTGTAATTGGTGGGTGTTAGCATTTATTAATTTGAGTGTGACCTTGAGACGATGCGGGAGAAGCTGGATTGGGATTCAAAGTGTTATCGGTGTATTGATGGTTTATTTTATTTCGTGCCGCTGCTGATGAGACCATCCGATGCCCGTGTCCATCGATTGTGAAGAAGCCTATTTCAAACAAGCGTAGGAGAACGGCTGACACTAATCTATTTTTTTTTAATTTGAACATTTTTAATGTTTCAACGACCTTCACACTTAAAATTTTTTGCCGAATCTCGGTTAATTTTTACCGAGATCTGCACAACTAAGATCTCGGCAAAGATCTCGGTTAAATTTCTGTTGCCGATATCTCGGTTAAAAATGCAATTGATATTTTGTTTTGACATTTACGTTTAACCGAGATTTTTGGTTAGAGCAATCCGTGATTTCAGCCAATTATAAAAACAATATTTTTTTTTTAATTTTAGTGGTTTTATTTGCGTAAAAAGTTAGTTTGAGTTTTAAAAACAAACACAATTATTTATTGAGCCATAGCAGCCTGAGCCCATGCTGATTGCCGGTGTACATTTTCTGCTGCATGATGCCACCATCGTATCTGTAGTTGGACGGCAGGAAGTCACCTCCCCTCCCCCCCCCTCTCCCCCCCTCCCATTATGAGAGTTGTGGTGGGATGGGAAGCGCAGGGACGGGCGCCGGTACAACACCAGATGGTGTACAGCGTCTGGATGTAGTAAAGGTGCAGGAAGATGGGCCGGGCATATAGGCATCGGTACAGACACGGTTCTGTAAAGCGGGCAGAATGAAATAAGCCTGAGTGAACCCTGATTAGAAGTCACTTGGTCGAGTATTTGGATATTTACCTCGTGAAGGTAACTGGAAATGAAACCTAGAAGTTCGAACGGGCCGGCAAAGGTTGGTCCAATCGGACTAGCATCCGGTAATCCTTGGATAAGGACTGCTTTGAGCGACGATCTTATGTGCACTGGCTACGTGCGTTGACAGAGCTTCCTAGCCCACTCGTGTCCGATCGTACGCTACTGATGATCGGTTTCTTCACGCTTGGGGTCATATTTTCATTTATTTTTCACACTATTAATGGTATAACACAAAATCACTCCGAAAGGTTTCTGTATCGACAAAATGACGAATGACAGATAGAAAACCGAGCCTCGGCTAACTCAAATAGTATAGCCGAAATTTCGGTTATTTTGACGGATGACCTCGGTGACAGCAGTGTTAACGTACGTAATCGGCATGTTGTGTTGCCGAGTTTCAGTTAAAATATTTGTAGCGCACACGAAAGTGTCTTTCGGAGCAGCAGCTTAAGACAGGCACAGTACACGCCGACTTAAGCACAATAATAAACGCACCAACTGGCTCTTGGCAAATAATGGCTTCATTGATTCATTGAATTGATTTTATACTCTAAAATTGCTGACCGTCGTCGATCGGCATATTCTTCTTAGTCTATTCTTCTTAGCCTATTTTTCCATTTAATCGTTAAACCAGCGCGCATCGCTGGCGCGTTGTATAACGTAGCTAGTCAGCATTTATTGACCTAGCAACGCTTTGTTTTTAAGCCTAAATTGTCGTCAGCGACAATATTTGTTTAACTGATAATTCAGTTTTAAATGGTACTGAATATCGGCAATGGGAAATTTTCAACTGACATATCAGTATAATATATCAGAGCCGACGGATTTCGGCAGTTTTTTAACCGAGGTCGTGAAATATTTTTAAGTGTGTTCTAAGCATCATGTAGCACAATGTTTTTTTTAATGTGCCGAAATCTGTCTCGAGTTTTCGGGTAATCGACACACACGCACACACACAGCGCGGGGAAAGTGACCGTCCACTCTACCATACCGCGATCACCCTCCCCGCCCGGCGCTTTGAATGAGAATGCCCTACAAGATAGCTTAACCAGCCTTTTTCCGATAAGGTAGCCGTAATGGATCATGCGGAAGGGGAAGGGTGGTGGGGGGGGGTGCGTGTTCGCGTGCGCGTTCGTACGTGCATGTGTGCGTGTGTGTGTGTCTGTTTGCGTGCGTGCGTGCGTGCGTGCGGAAACCCCTAAACTGTTTGATTCTGATGCGTACATTTTCATCCGCTGCGGCTACAAAGTCCATGCATTTTAGATCTCGCTACCTGAGAGACAACACAACCATTAGATTGGCACCACCATCTTTGCAATCGACTCTGCTGTTGGGGGTGTTAGAAAGACACACGATCGAAGCAAACGTGCATGTGATATGTAGCACATTTCTTTCCAATTCAGCTAGCGGACGCAAGTGGAAACAAAACTTCAATTGAATTCATACAAAAGAAGATTCTGGATTTGTTTATCACGGTGCGCGTATGGTGCGGCACCTGTCCGTCCAGAATCTGGAGGCTTGTTGGCTTAGAGTCGGTATCATGATGCCGTGCGACCGGCACTGCCTTGGAATGCGTAAGGCTCGGTAGATTCATGTCCTTTGGTCAAGTGTATTCCGTGCATTTGTCGCGCCACGGCGGTAGACCCGGCAGCAACAAAGTCAAGACAAACTCTTCCCCGGTACGGATGGCGCTTCAAAGTTCTTTTTCTTATTACTATTCTCAGTGGATTAAGGGTATCGGGGCCCTAGGCGGTAAGACGAGTTGAGGCCCCCTGTAAATGGTATATGGTGTTCGGTTAAACAGTAAACTTGAAATGCCGTCGGGGGGGGGGGGGGGGGGCTATGATCATCATTCACAAGCTCCAACATTTTTGCTGACCGGGGTGGTGGGAGAGAGGGGTGCAAATGATTCACTAGCCTCGGGACCCCAACGTCCATCCTTCCGGGGCCCTTGTTGCTAGTTGTTGCTAGGGCCCTGTCCATACGGCATAGCGATCTACGGGGCCCCTATATCGGCGGGGCCCTAGGCGACCGCTGATTATTCTTGTCATATCGGCGGGGTTCTAGGCGACCACTGATTATTCTTGTCATTACGGCCTACGCGATCATGTTGGCCTTTTCAGGACTTGAGTACCACGTAGCCGGATAGTCAGCTCTTGCTACGGCGGACGGTTCATACGCGGTTAGAACCCACAACGGGCAAGCAGATGTGCGGAATGATGGCGGTGCCGCGGGCCCTATCCAGCGGGCAACTTGCATACTGCCACACTGTCTCCTGCCCGGTGCATACGCAGCAGGTAGGGGGAATGATGCACCTCAACAATAAAAAACACCGTCATTAACCAGCGACGGATCTAACGGTAGGCGAACTAGGTGGTCGCCGAAGATTTCTAGTTTGTGGTATGCCGTATGTCTACAAGTGGACAGAGTATTAGCGACAAGGGTCCCCGGAAAGATGGTTGTTGGGGCCCCGTGGCTGGAGAACCATTTGAACTCCCCCCCCCCTCCATGGCGGTAACAATTTTAGGGTCTGTAACCGATGATCGTAGGGGCATCAGTTACTATTTACAGGGGTTCAACTCGTCTTTCCGCCTAGGGCACTCGATTCTTCTAATCCGCCACTGTCATGAACACCTTCTTTTCTTTGACCGATGGATCATAACATTCCAGAAGAACATACATTCGGCGACAGTTTTGCACACACACGCACACTCAATCCCATGCGCAGACGGCTCAGCATATCTGTGTCATCCACAACATACGAAAGCAAAAGCTTGGGGTAACAAAGTTTTGCTTAATGCTTCACACGTTCAGTTTGATGGCAGGCCCCAGGAACTGCCAGTGAACTTTCCAGTAGACCGGTTTTACTATCAGCTTGCGTTCTAGATGCCGGCGGAAAAGAATGTTGATGAAAATCAGCGCCGGGATGAACGTGTTAATGCGAATAAGGGTTCTGCGCGTTGCACAGCAAACCCTCCAGCATGAGCTAGCGATTCCGTAGTCATTTTTAATTGGCAGCGTTTGAACTCATTGCGCTTTTTTGGTTTGATTTGTGAAAATTCAACTTCATCGCCGCAATGTTTGTTAACGGCTTTTTTAAGTGCCACAACAGTAGTGATGGGTAATCCGGAGCGGAATCATGGATCAACTCCGACTCCGGTGCGCAAAATATGACTCCGGCTCCGGATCATAACTCGATTCGACTCCGGATCAGTCTGGATCAGTCCGGATCACTCCAGATTACTCCGGATCACTCCGGATTACTCCGGATCAGTCCGGATTACTCCGGATCACTCCGGATTACTCCGGATTACTCCGGATCACTCCGGATTACTCCGGATTACTCCGGATCACTCCGGATTACTCCGGATTACTCCGGATCTATCCGGATTACTCCGGATCACTCCGGATCACTCCAGATCACTCCGGATCGCTCCGAATCACTCCGGATCACTCCGGATCACTCCGGATCACTCCGGATCACTCCAGATCACTCCGGATCATTTAGGATCAGTCCGGATCAGTTTTCGTAAATATTCGATGTACAACTTGAAAGTCAATGAACTCATCAAGAATTGTCTAAACGATAATGGACAATCATTCCGGATCCGGAGTGATCCGGAGTGATCTGGAGTGATCCGGAGTAATCCGGAGTGATCCGGAGTGATCCGGAGTGATCCGGAGTGATCCGGAGTAATCCGCAGTGATCCGGAGTGATCCGGATTTATCCGGAGTAATCCGGAGTGATCCGGAATAACCCGGAGTGATCCGGAGTAATCCGGAGTGATCCGGAGTGATCCGGAGTGATCCGGAGTGATCCGGAGTGATCCGGATTGATCCGGAGTAATCCGGACTGATCCGGACTCGGAGTCGATGAGTCCGAGGGTTTTCCCGTACGCACCGCCCCCCCCCCCCCCCCGCTAAACAGTCCGGAGTAACTCCGAGTCCGACTCCGAGGGGTGCCGGAGTCGGATCAATCCGACTCCGGAAAAAATTATATTTACCCATCACTACACAACAGCTTGCGAACATTAACCACACGCGAGAAAGAGATAGCACTATGGAGGGAATAAGCACGGACGACGGCTGACAGCGATTGGCCGTCTGACGCACCAACACATCCAAACCTTCGACAACGCGCTCATGCGAGGGGTATGAGGCGGAGCAAGGGACGGGTAGCTCGACGAGCTACTTGACAAATTTGCCGTAGGAAGGAAAAAGATGGCATGAGAAAATTCTCCGAACGCCATGAGTTCTTCCGTCGCTTTGCACAGCGGGCAATCCGTATGCGATGTCAAAGTGAATTTTGTTCATTCAAAATGAACTTTTGTTCATCTTGAATTCATTTTGGATTTCGATTTCTTCGTTTTAATAGCCCCCCCCTTTTTTGCACAGGTTTTCTTTCCAAAATGATACAGTCCAAACAATTATATCAAAACAATTCTATTTATTGAAATTAATAACTTTAATCTAACATGTTTTACAAAAATCTAAAACATATGCACTACGAACACTGAACTTAATTTCGCAGTAATTAAAGCACAATATTTCAAAACACACTTTCCATACTCGCACAGTGAATACAATCACAAAATCGTCACAACACTTGCTGCTCTTCCTCGCTGTTCCGCTTTGTTTCTTTTCGCTACACTGTAAGGGCCAAATACACCAACACTACGACACAGCCAAAGGTTTTGTTGTCTCCGTTTGCCGTGAAACACACATGAAATGGAAGAAAAATGTTATGAATTAGGAGGGAGGATGTTTGTTGATAATTTTAATCACTTTTACTTACCGCAAATTAAACAAATTTCTATTTTTCACGGAGTTTATCCGCCGACTACCAAGCGCAGAAACACTACACAAGCACCAACCTCACTGGACAGAACGTAAAGCCTACTGCGTTAATGTGTGTATGCGTTTCTGCCAAGCCAACCGCGCCATACTGCGTGTGTAGCCAAGAACGTGTGTGTGTATATTTGCACCACTGGATACAGAACATAAATCTCACCGCACAGCAGAGCGTGTGTCGCCAAGTGTATGCATGTGTGTATTTGCACCTTTGAATTCTGAACATCCGCCGTGTATCGCCAAGTCCGTGGCTTTGTGCAGCATTACCGTGGACAGCAGAAAACTACCTGCACTAGAACAGAGCGCTGGTGTGGCCAAATGTGTGCATGTGTGTACTTGCTCCACTGAAAGCCGGTATCGCACCAGATTTCGGGTGTCGTCATGTGCGCGCGTGTGTTATTGTCACAGCACACTCCCCAGTCCGCAAAAAGCCGAAGTTTTGTATGGGATCGTGTCGTACACATATGTACCCAAGTAGCAGAGTCGAAGTTGTTGAGAGATTTTGCTGTGTGCCAAAGCGAGAGGCCCTGTCTTCTCTCTCTAGCCCAAGTAGCAGAGCCGAAGTTGTTGAGAGATTTTTCTGTGTGCCAAAGCGAGAGGTCCAGTCTTCTATTTCTAGATTTTGGACGGAAAACCGCCGCCCGTGTAGAGGTGTGTGCGTGTGACGAAAAATGATGGAGGAAAAAGGGGGTAGCGGGGTCTGAAGTCTTTCGTTCGTCACGCACACATGCATTTACCAGCGGATATCGCTGGACCGAGTCTACCCATCTCTCTCGATCCACCATGATTTTTCTGCTATCGCTCTCATCCGAGTGTGAGGCATCCTCAGTCTGTCCAGAATTTTCCCTATGGAAGGATGTACTGAAGTGATGTGCGATTTCTTGTGCGACGTACTTTGCTCTTTACGTTTTGTGCCGTGTTCCTTCTTCTTCAGTTATGGAATGATTTATCCTAGCAAATTGTTGAGGTAAGTTTCTTGCTGTGTGCTTGTGCAGGTACATTCAACTAACCCTTGGCGTCTAAAAAGTTACAGGTGTGTGCGCTATTTATCACCTGCTAGCCTCGTCAACAATGTTCAAAATGAGCGACGGAAAGAAAACGTTTTCCAGTTTTAAAATATTAAGGTAAGTGTTGATCTAATCATATGTGCAAAACTCTCCATAGTAATACATACTACGTACATAAATTATTGGTTCATTTTTGGACAGCGTTCAGCACAACACTGCCACAAACCAACGCACTGGATTACGCCAAGAACATGTCGAAAGGCGCGCAGCCCAGCGTCATTACTTAACAGAAGCCGGTTCAAAACGCGCAGCTCCTGTTCATGACGTCATCACTAAACTGAAGCCAGTGGAACACGCGCAGCACGGATGGTACCCCGAGCGCGGTAGGAGGAAGGAAGAACAAGAGGAGGATGAACGGTAAATTTGGAACGGGGAAAGCGTTCTGCCGTCTACACAGCGGGAGTATGCCGAAACACATGTGGGAAGGGAGAGAGATATTATTTTATAAACAGCATGCGAATGTGTGCATAAAGCAAATGTGAACAGCCTCATCATTTCTATAAGTAAACCGAAAAAGGGGGTGGAGCAAACACATTGGTATGCGTGAGTGGCTGACGAAACCAGAACGTTTAGATGTGTGCGTGACGGATGGTTTGGGCGCCTGAGGCGAAGCTCTCGACAAGACTGCAAACGAGAGCTTTGTGGAGAGCTTTGTAGGGAGCTCAGCTTACATAGGCCGCCGTCGGTTTTTGCGTCCTTGGGAGATTTTGGACGGCAAACCGCCGCCCGTGTAGAGGTGTGTGCGTGTGACGAAAAAATATGGATGAAATACTGGGGAAGCGTAGTTTGAAGTCTTTGAACAGCATGCGAATGTGTGCATAAAGCAAATGTGAACAGCCTCATCATTTCTATAAGCAATCCGAAAAAGGGGGTGGAGCAAACACATTGGTATGCGTGAGCGGCTGACGAAACCAGAACGTTTAGATGTGTGCGTGACGGATGGTTCGGGCGCCTTTGGCGAAGCTCTCGACAAGCCTGCAAACGAGAGCTTTGTGGAGAGCTTTGTAGGGAGCTCAGATTACACAGGCCGCCGTCGGTTTTTGCGTCCTTGGGCATCGCTTCCACTCAACGTCGAGCAAGGGTTCGAGCGATAAGCTCCCTCGAACCCATCTCGAACCTTATTTCCTTCGAGCGACTTCGGATTTGTCTGTTGGGTGTCTCTCGCTCCCCAACAGACAAAGCCGAAGTCACTCGAAGGAAATAAGGTTCGAGATGGGTTCGAGGGAGCTTCCCAGTCCGCAAAAAGCCGAAGTTTTGTATGGGATCGTCTCGTACACATATGTACCCACTTACGTACCCACTTGCAGTAGAAATGGAAATGTGGTTTCACGCACACATAGACACCTTCCACCCGAACGATCGCGTTCACACATACTATAACGCTCTGATTTCTTCTGCACCTCACGCATACCAATGTGTTTGCTCCACCCCCTTTTCGGATTGCTTATAGAAATGATGAGGCACACATGTTTACTTTTGCTGTATGCACACATTCGCATGCGGTTTATTCCATACTTTTTCTTTCCCTTCCAACACGTGCTTTGGCATACTCACACTGTGTAGACGGCAGAACGGTCTCCCCCTTCCAAATTTACCGTTCTTCCTCCTCTCGATCTTTTTTCTTCTTACCGCGTACGGGGTACCATCAGAGCTGCGCGCTGGCTTTAGTTTTTCCTCCTCTCGTTCTTCCTTTCTCCTACCGCTCCCGGGGGCTGCGCGCGTCAGGTTTTTAGCGCAATCCAGTGCGTTGTTTTGTGGCTGAGTTGTGCTTAACGCTGTCAATAAAAATGAACCAATAATTAATGTATGTATTACGTATTACTTTGGATAGTTTTGCGTATATGATGAGAGCAACACTTACCCTAATATTTTAAAACTGGAAAACAATTTCTTTTCGTCACCCACTTTGAAGATTGTTGATGATGCCAACAGGTAGGCGTTGATGAATGGCGCATGCACCTGTAACTTAGAAGCCGATAAGCATTAGTTGAATTAGTACATTGAAGCACATATGAGATCAAGAAACTTACCTCAACAAGTTAGCTAGGATAAATCATTCCTCAATGGAATAAGAAGCAACACTGCGCAAAACATAAACAAGGAAAGTAGGGGACCGCACATCCTTCCACAACGAAAGTTCTGGACAGACTGAGGATGCCTAACTCCCGGATGAGTGCGATAGCAGAAAAAATCATGGTAGATCGAGAAAGATGGGTAGACTCGGTGTAGTGCAATCCGCTGGTAGATGCATGTGTGTGTGTGACCAACGAAAGACTTCAGACCCCGCTCCTCGCGTTTTTCATCCATCATTTTTCGTCACACGCACACACCTCTACACGCGCGGCAAAATCTAGAGAGAGAAGACAGGGCATCTCGCTTTGGCACACAGAAAAATCTCTGAAAAACTTCGGCTCTGCTACTTGGGATGGTCCAAAACAGCCGAAATCATACAAAATCATGAAAAGTCTGCGCGTTTTTGTTCCGGCGTCCTCCCGAAGTTTACCGAGCCAAACCGAATAGTTGTGTTCGATAAATATGTGTGCGTATCAGGTAGCAGCATTTGTACGGCTTACCTGCCGTATGCCGTTGTGATACCGAGCGAGACGCATAGACAACGCGTCTTGAGGACATGTGTAGCCGTGAGGAAACTTTTCTGTGTCTCTTTTGCCTTGTCCTTGCCTTTAGATCCTGATGAGTGAACCATGCATACCTTACGGGTACGTTCGGGGTATAAGCCCTGTCCCTCTCATGTTAATGGTAAATATAGAATAGTATGCAATCGGCTTTGCATTCGGGCGTGGGCAGGCCCGTGGGCGTCATGTGGATGCTCGCATTAGGTACCGTACCAATGCGTGCGAGATGATGGCTCAATATCATACACATCATGGGTTCAAACCTAGAATAGACCGTCCTCTCGTTGCATGGGCTTACTATCCGTCTGCGTGGCACTGAAAAAGTCTCGGAATAGGCCAGATATTCCGATATACAGACATTCCGACATTCCCATGTAGGCCAGACATTCCGCATTGGACGCTATGCCAAATAGAAGAAAAAGAAGAAAAATCAAATAAAGTGATAATGTTTGTACTAGGTGTTCATACTATAATAACGCTGAACAATAAGAATGCATTAGTCGATAATCTTTTTGTTAGGCAATCTTTTATAAAAAATGATAAACATTTTATTAAAATAACGTTGTTGAATTTTTGGTACAAAAGTTCATAAAATATTCATTAAAGGTATTATTAAATCATTTGAAATTGAAAAATAGCAAACAAAAAATATTTATAAGACAACGATCAACGATGTAATGTATAGTGAAATCTAAACTAAATACATATTTTTTTAAAACATTTTGACTACAGTCTTTCCCCGAGTAACGCGAATAATGAGTTTCGGGGACATTCGCGTAAGTCGAATGTTACGTTTTACAGCCAAAATATACTTGATTAATAATGATTTTTGATGGAATTTAGTTTTTTATGTAATTTATTACTTATTTTATATAATTCATGTAAAAAATTAGGTGATTTAGTGAAATCGAAATTTGATTTTTAAAATAATAAAAAATATTTAAATTTTGTTTGCTGAAGTAGTGTAAAACATATTAAAACATACAAAACATATTTCTCCAGACATTCTATGGATTTCAAGTCTATACGACATTTCTATCAAAAGATATAGAGAAATAAAAAATGAAAATCTACCCGTGTAGCCGGTCATTTACACTAGGGTTTATCAAGGGTGGCTTAAACTTGAAGTGAGGTCTATATGACAATTGTGATAAATACAGTCTATTCCCGAGCAAGCTGGATATTTTGAATCCACCGTAGTTCCCGATTTACGCGGTTCTCGACTTACGCGGATTCTGAGATTCGCGGTTTTTTAAATTTGGGTTCCTTCCCGTTTTAAGTTTGTAGGCTGATATTTCAGCTTGTCAGCTGTTTGGATTGTATAACAGTTTTCGAGCAGCTATCTAAGTAGGTGTAATAAGTGTTGGATCAAGTAGCTCTTTTGGAAAAGCGGAGCGCACCGCTCTCGCTCGTTAAAGTGTGCGGTGCGCTTGAGGTTGAGCTCCGCACAGAGCGCTGCACACAGGAGCGATTGTGCGATGCGCTCCCTGGAGCGAAATTTCGCACCACAAGGAGCGCTGCACGCAGGGCTGCGTATGTGCGATGCGCTCCCAGGAACGAAATTTCGCACCACAAGGAGTGCTGCACGCAGGGCTGCGTATGTGCGATGCGCTTCTAGGAACGAAATTTCTCTCCGCCAGGAGTGCTGTTGGATAAGTTAAACGATGAGCTAGAAGATGTGCGTTTGAAAGCTTCGTACAGAAAATGATTTAAAGCATTGCAGAATGTGAGCGGAATGTGCGAATTATTTTTGCTCACCTGTTTGAACGAAAATATTTGTTATGGGTCGAGTGGCAGTGGTTTATATAACGTAATACATACATAACGATAACATACATACGGATTTTAAATAAAATTTATTTAGAATATGTTTGTAGTTGAAATTCATTGGTTTGCGTAGGTAATGTGTTTAATCTAGTGATGCGCGTTGCGTTCCGAACCTGCCACATGCGATCCGTTCCAAATTGCAAGTATCCGGACCGCGATCCTTATTTTTAACCCAAGCAGGTTCAAACTGAACCTGTTGCTCCCACCATTCTTTGCGATCCGACCTGAACTGACTGTTATTATTATTATCATTATTTATTTAATCTTTAACGGGCCGTATAGTCTAATTAAGATGTAACAGTTCAATTAAAAAAAATACATAGCAAAAACAAGATTTGCATCGCAATTCACTGCGGCCACGGCAAAAGCCGGAGACGTTCCTTGAAGCACTGAGTTGAGATGTCGAAGTCGAAGCAATCCGATACAGTGTTGAAGACAGCCGACATGCGGAACATAGGGTCAGACCGACCAGCACTGGAACGGGGTTGAGCGAGCCGTAGAGTTTCTCTAGACCTTAGTGTTCGGGATGGTGCATAGATATCGACTCGATGCAACAAAGGCGATGAGTCGATAGAGCCATTTAGCAATCCAGCGATGAAAGAGCACTGTGCATTGCGTCTTCTAACCGAAAGAGGTTCAAGGCCTAGAAGACGGCACCGCGCAGCATACGGAGGAAGATTATTGCGATCCTGCCAGGGAAGTAGGCGTAGGGCATATCTCGTGAGCTTACGTTGAATCGCCTCAAGTCGAGCAATTGAAGAAGCGGTAGTTGGGCTCCAGACTACGCACGAATATTCCAGAACCGAACGAACGATACAGTTGTACACAGCTTTGATGCACATGGGGTTGCGGAATTCATTAGTTGTCCGGATAACCACGCTACAAGTAATTGATTTCCTCTGGCTACAACGTCATCGATATGCTGTTTAAAGTTCAAACTAGAGTCAAGCAGAACGCCCAGGTCTTTGGCATGATTCTGTCGATTAACTGCAGTGCCGTCCATGAAGTAGGTCCCAGTGACTGGGCTC
The DNA here is from genome assembly GCF_017562075.2 of Anopheles merus. Classification (NCBI taxonomy): domain Eukaryota; kingdom Metazoa; phylum Arthropoda; class Insecta; order Diptera; family Culicidae; genus Anopheles; species Anopheles merus. The sequence continues at coordinate 167,278 of NW_024427592.1, read as the reverse complement.
CTGCATCGACTAAAAGACACACAGTAGCATTTCTCGATGCAGATAGTCAGTCCGTTACGCTTGCACCACGAACAGAAAATTTCGATGCAGTCTTGCAGGAATGTACAATCACCTGTGTTGTGAATAGGCGCAAAAATTTTTGCGTCGTCGGCAAACAGACTGATACTGTCGGGAGGTAAAGCGAGGGTAACATCGTTGTTAAACAATATGAAGATAAGCGGGCCAATATTGCTTCCTTGTGGCACACCCGAGCTGCTGACTATTTCTTTGGACATGTGCTTATCAATTTCACGATGTATGTGCGATTAATTAGGTAAGACTTAAGCCACTGTACTAGCGAGCTGGAAACTCCTAGCTTATCGAGTTTAGCGAGAAGAATTGCGTGCGGAAGAGAGTCGAATGCTGCTTTCAGATCTGTATAAATTGCATCGACTTGAGCTCCGGCATCAAATTGACTAGTGCAATAGGTTACAAATTCAACCAGGTTCGTGGTAGTCGATTTTTTTGGCACGAATCCATGTTGATACGGGCTTAGGTAGCTGCGGCATGCATGTAGCAGATGTTTGTATATCACTAGTTCGAACACCTTGGCAATGGCACACAAAGATGTAATACCCCGGTAGTTGATGGCATCTGTCTTGTCGCCCTTTTTGTAAATAGGAACCATCCAAGATTTCCTCCATGTTTTGGGAAAGTAGCCATTGGCTAGCGATGCATTGAACAATTTTGCAAGGATAGGTGCTACTGTCGTTTGACAGCGTTTCAGCACGGTAGAAGGAATTCCGTCGGGTCCAGGAGCGAAGGAAGGCTTTAGTTGCGCTAGGGCAGATAAAACGATCTCACTGTCGATGAAAGGAGTGCTCATGTTAATTGCGCCAGCCGGAGTGTTGACGTGTGGCCGATCAATGGTATCGGTATCATTCATGGCCGGTGAAAAGCAATCTGCGAAGCGATCCGCGAAGAGATTGCACATTTCATTAGTGTTGGCACTTGTTGCTCCTTTGTACGTAATGGATTTCGGTGTATGCGTGGATTTTGTTTTGCTGTTGTAGAAGCGCCAAAACGAGTCAGGCCACCTGCAGAGTTAACATTGAATTTTACTCAAATATCTGCGATATCGAAACCTGTTATAGCTGCAGTATAAAGAGTGCGTGTCAAAGTAGATCGAGCGAGATCTTTGGCATCGGCGCGTTTGGTAGTGACGATAAGCAGCTCCTTTTACACGTTTGAGTCGTTTGAGTGTGCGGTCCGCCCAGGGGGGGTTAGGTTTAGGACGCTGAACTGGGACGCATACAACAAAGGCTTGCAGCATGAAGGACGAGAATGAACATACTGCTTCGTCAAGTGAAACAAAATTGGAACAATGAAAGCTATTGTTAAACATTGATATCATGTCGTTCAGTTTCACATAGTCAGCTTTAGCAAAGTTATAACGATAAAATGCGGTTGTCGTCGATATTGTCGAGTCGTCGAATTGCGTCGGGTCGACGAGTTAATACGTATATTGAAGTCAAACGCTGGATGGTAGGAGTCAAGAGGTACAAGCGGAACAAAACTTGGAAAGACAGGCGAACAAAGCTGCGGCATTGTTACCGTAGAGCAGGTCAAGCATGCGTCCGTGCGAGTTATTGATGTGATTAAGTTGCACTAATCCGTTAAATTTAAATCCATCGACAAAGGTGTTGTTGGCCAGTAAGCGCGCAGTTGGTTCATTGTTCATGATTGATGAGTATGCTGGCGAGGACGAAGGATCAGTTGTGGATCTACTTATGCTAGACTAATTGAAATCGCCAATAACAAACAGCAAATCCGAAGGCTTCAATGTGAGAGTGAAGCCGCTGATACAATCATGTAGAGAGCGATGAGTCGATATCTCGGAGCTAAGCTGCGGTGGAATGTATACTACCATGACGTACAGATGTGCGTTATTGCAGGCGACGCGCACGCAAATATACTCGAGGGAACGATCACGGGAAGGTAATTCTATCGACTCGTATGCGTTAGAAACGGCTAGCAAAACACCACCACCACGAGAGCTAGAGCCGCTGAGAGAGCGATCACAGCGTTAAACAGAGAAGTTGTTGTTGAAGAGAAGAGCAGATAGAATATTCGATTAATCTTATCAACAAGCCAAGTTTCCGTGAGAGCGATGAGATCGAAGTCAGCCTCCGATGCAGTTAGGTGAAATTCTTTTGTTTTAGTACGCAAACCTCTAACGTTTTGATAATAGCAGCTTAAATACTCAGCGGTAGCGTTGTCATTGTGGCGGTTGGATAAAGCGGGTATACGGTAAGTCAATTGAGCTGCGTTGTCAGAGCATGAGGCTTGGCGTGTTTGTTGTGTGTAAGGAGCGAAACTTCGTCTAATTGAGAAAAAAAAAATCGATGGTAGACTGGTGCAGGTGCGGAGATGAAGCGCGGTGGTTTTGGGGCGGTCCAGAAACAAGTGTTGAGTTCGCGTTGACAAGCGTTGAGCTTCCAAGGTACCATTCACCGGGGGGTGATACTGTTGTTATATTGTTGGTTCAGGACCAGGTGGAGTATTCAACATGTGAATGATAAAAAATAAACTCTGAGCTGTTGATTGGCTAATTTTTTACGCTAGACAATGTCAAAGCGTAATGTTGCCTGTAACATTCATAGACCACCTCAGCAATATGTTTTCGAGCAACGATGTTGCGCGAAACAACAATAGACCCTTGCCTTACGCGGATATTCGAGTTACGCGGATTCCTCGGGAATGCATAAACCGTGTACTCAGGAACAGACTGTGTTTTTTATTGTTATATAATGTTATTCACGGCAGCTACGTAAATCAGCGGTCGGCTAACTTTTGAGGCAAAGGGCCAAATTTAGTAAATGATCTAAAGTCGCGGGCCAGGAGAATGCGGTTTTTCTATTATTGTGATTTAATTATTACATTATATAATTTTTAAAAACAACAATTGGTAAATGATATCAAGCAATGCGATTGGAATTATTGCTGTTTTTCTATAATTGTTTCATCTAAGTATCGTTCAAAATTGATAATACCTACTAAAATTTTGTTTCATATGCAAAAATATAAATCATTAAATTTCGTATGCAACCTTCATTTTGATAGTCTCATTGTGGTGTTAAAATAATGTTAATATTACATAACGATAACATTAGAAAATGGACAACAATTGTCGATTTTTTATGGGTTTATCTTAACCCGCACTACTCTCTCTCTCTCTCTCTTGTTGGCCTGCTCATAGAGCACGTCGATGTGACATAGCTCAGTCAACAATAATTCTACAGGATGCTCGGTCCCTGCTGCAGCCTCCCATTCATGCTAACACCCGATCTCTGTCAGGTCTCGCTTCACCTGGCCCAGCCATCGAGTTCGCTGTGCTCCCCTGCGCCTTATGCCGAACTGGGGATCGCTGTCGAACACCTTCTTGGTGGGGCATGAGTCTGGCATCCTCATGACATGCCTCAGCCATCGTATCCGCCCAGCCTTCGCCACCGTCAGGATTCTCGGTTCACCGTACAGCTCAGCAAGCTCGTGGCTCATCCGTCTCCTCCACGCCCCATGCTCGACACACCGCCAAAGATGGTCCGGAGGATGCGTCGCTTAAACACGCCCAGAGCGTTTGCATCCTCCGCTCGGATGGTCCAGGATTCGTGTCCGTAGAGGACCACAGGGCGAATCAATGTGTGATATATCTCACATTTCGTGGTGGCTCAGCAGTCGATGAAGCCCACAATTTGCACGATTCCTCTGCACAATGCGTCTCCGGATTTCGGTGCTGATGTCTTTTTCCGAAGTAAGGAGATAGCAAAACTCCTTCACCACCTCGAGACTGTCGCCATCAACTAATACACTGCTTCCCAGATGGTCTGAGTCACCGGCAAGCAGGTACTTCGTCTTCGTCGCATTGATTCTCATTGCATTGAAAACGTTAATTGCACTTTGCGTAGTAGTATCCCATTAGTTAGCAGACAAAATTTGACACCTCTATCAGTCGAACTCTAACCATGATGGCCAAAAAAGTGAATCAAAAGCGTGCGCAATCAAAGAATGGCACCCCGTCGCGTCCAAAATCGACTCCGTGCGGAAGTTTGTGGACATCGTATATACCCGTTTCGGCATTTCGGTCGCCAACATCTTGGCACTATTAGGCAACAATCAAAGCATCGAAAGCATCGAAACTCAATGCAATCATTTCAGGTGAATTTCGACAGAATTTCGATATAACATCCTGTTCTGCAAACTGGTCCAACATCCGTCACCTGTGTCCCATCGATTTTTTTCTACGCCAACGTGATGCAAAAACTCTACTGTAACAATTTTGTAGCGAAAACTTAGGAGGAATTGATGAAAATCGAAGGTATGACTTAAATCATGCATGTCTTCGTCTACCATGGTGAAAATTCCTAATAACTGACGAAAGGCAATTCGCAATATCTTGAACATATTTGTGCAAGTAATCTGAAATAATTCCCTTTGAACAGATGTAAATGTAAAGAAATTATCTTTCCTAGTTTTTTTTCTACAGCCAGTCTAAAATGACATATTTTTTCATGCAAAAGTTACGGGGATATTGACCTCGAGGTCGATACATCGTACTTTTCCAACGTTTAATTAAACTACTATGGAATGATGGACCGTTTAATTAAAAGTTGAAAAAGTACGATGGTTTAATATGGTATACTAAAAGATCTTCAGTAATTTGTGTACGAAATGTTTCATTCCATCTTTCAAAATCAGTCAAATCCTTTCGCCGGGTTGAAAGTTGCGGCGGGCCGCATTTGGCCCGCGGGCCGTACTTAGCCGAGCGCTGGCGTAAATGATCGCTTTTAATTTTAATTGTAGGAACCACCTATCCGTGTAGGTTAACGTAAAAGAGGAAAAATATTATATTTTCTTGAGTGGCACTGTTGTAACAATTGCGTTTGTTTACGTTGGTGAAACCCCGCAACTTCTCGTTTTCGTGCGAATTTATTGGGTTCTGCGACAAAAGTCGACGTAGGGATACAGTGCACTCCATTTTGCAACTACGGTTGCGATGGTGGTGGGGAGAAAATGGATAAATAGCCCCGAAATACGCGCCCTCGACATCTTTGTACGCCACAACACCACAAGATAGGAATAATTCTAAGTTTGTGATGTTTCCCATTAAATATCTATATTTTTCAGCTATTTCTTCGGTATTTCGCAACAAGCATACAATTTTATGGCTGGCATGATCTAGCTGCCGACAGATGTGCTACTGAAAATACGGTAAAAGTAACCCGCTGGGCAAAGTAACGGAAGAAATCATTGCCTTTCACGAATTTTCACAGGCATTCTTTTCCCCCTATGACAATATTGTCAACCAGCTCGTCGAGCTATCCGTTCCTAGTTCTTCATCCTACCCTAAGTGGGTTTATTATACAGGTGGCCTTATGCCGAACAATTTGACAGCCGTTCTGAAGAAAAATTAAAACGAAATGACAGGAGGGGATTTTGAACGCCTGTTTTAACCGCCGTGGATGAGTAAATTAACGATAATCATGTCCTTATATCGCTTATTTTAATATGATAATTAGAAAAGGAACAATTTTGAACAAATATAAAAAAGTACAGCAATCGCTAATACAGACAAGTCACATTGATAATTCGTATTGATGAGTATATATGCAGGGTTTTCGAGGATTATATAGACATGTTCAGCGAGTTTTAGATTCGTTCAGGCATATAATAGACTCTTTCAGCGAGATATAGAATTGTTCGGAAGTAGGCGTTGAAGTGTAGAAGTATTTTTTTTATGCACGGTTAATTCATTTGCTCAACATGTTTCATCAGTGTTAAAATGTTATTTAATTGTGCAAAGGTAGCAATTAAACGTGTGTGTTTAAGTTGGTTTGTTGTAAAACATTCCAGTGTAATATGTGTATATGTGTGTTTGTTTACTTGCGAATGAAATCTTTCATTTCGCTGGTCAGTGCATAGTTTATAGACTAATAATATTGCTGAAGTTGAAGTGCAGTGATGTAAGTGAATGAATTTAAACAACCGAGGAGTTAAAATCCTGTCCAGCATATTGACCTTAGCCAACCTTTGACAAAACTTTTCCTCAAAGCATATTTGGAAAAGGTGAGTTAAGGGTAGGCAAGATACAGGGTTTTCGAGGATTATATAGACATGTTCAGCGAGATGTAGTTTTGTTCAGGCATATAATAGACTCTTTCAGCGAGGTATAGATTTGTTCAGGCATATAATAGACTCTTTCAGCGAGATATAGAATTGTTCGGATGTAGGTGTAGACATGTTCGGTTATACTGTAGAGCTGTCACTTTCGTACCCCTTGGACTGCAGCTTGTATCATTCTCATCAGAAGATAAACAAACGATTTTCGTAAAAATATGTTTGTTTTAACTAATTCATGCATTAAACAGCTTGGGGAATGATTATTAGCTTCTTTTAGGACTTTTAAGAATGAAAAATTGAACCCTGCGGCACAGTGTATAAACAAAACAACTGACAGCTCTACAGAATCGCTGAACATGTCTACGCCTACTTCCGAACAATTCTATATCTCGCTGAAAGAGTCTATTATATGCTCGAACGAATCTATATCTCGCTGAAAGAGTCTATTATATGGCTGAACAAATCTACATCTCGCTGAACATGTCTATATAATCCTCGAAAACCCTGTAAATACATCGGATCGGAACTGGCAGCTCCGATTGTTCTAAAATTTGGTGGGTTAACGACTGAATCGACCACCACGTGGGTTTGAAGTGGTTTTACAGTGGGTTAAGGACGATTTGGTTATTTGGGATATGACTTATCTAGTGACTAGCTGTTAGAATGGCTATTCCACCTCATGGTCTCTCATAACATCCTTGATTTTAATTGCACAATTGTCAAATTCGGCATGGGTTATGGATGTTGTTCCAGTATTAGCAAAATTAAGTGATTTGTGATTTGTTATTTACTGCTATGTGTAGCTTTTACTGTAAATTATACATTATCATTTAAATTTCGTTTAAATAATACAAATTTTTTGAAATGCGTTTTGCTTTTGTTAAGTTTTACCAATAGTAATAACCTGAAAGTAATAATCATTTATGCTTATTTTAAATATTTTTAATGTAGTTTACGTTCTAGACGACTGCCCAATTGCTTTAAACCTGAGAAACTGTGCAGTGTAAAACATCGTTGTTATGCCTAAAAAGGGAATTGTTGCTAAAAATAAATCAATGAAAATGAAAAAAAGTACCGAAGACACTAGAAGCCTCACCTTTGATGATAAGAGATCTGGCGGTTCTACACCTTTGGGCAATGAAGGCGGCGGTAGCTATCCTGGCAATAAAAAAACTCGTTGCAATTCTTCAAATAACGAAAACAACTACTCAATTGATAGCTCCGTACTTGGATCCTTCAATGATGAGAAACAGGTGATAAAAATGTAGTAAATAATAGTTTTTGTGTAGAAATAGTTGTTATTCGCAGATAAAAATTACGATTATTTTTCATTGTTCTTAATCACATTGCTTTCATTGCACAATCGGATCGTGATGTTAAAATTGTGTTTTAATACAGTGCTGCTTCTCTAAGATGTAGTCTCTTTAAGATTAAATGTTTTTTAAGGTGAAGATTTTGACGGTCCCGTCATATTCCATACATTTTATGTCTCTTCTAGATGAATGCCTCTCTGAGGCAAATATTCTCTAAGCTGGATATTCAATTCAATATTCAACCAAAAATCTTTAAGATCAATTTTTGGATGACAATTGAGACAAATTTTGGTCAAAGGTACATTCTATGGTTTATTGGTTAATTCATAGCGACACCTCCATTAGTTTTCCATAACATGAATATCTCTCTAAGCTGGCGGTCCCTTGAAGTTTCATCGTAGGGAGATTTCACTGTGTTTATTAAAAGAAAGTTTGATAATCTGTAATGTAAGTTTAGTTCCTAGTTTTAGAATTAATGTGCTTCGAAAGCGAGATGCTCAAACCGCTTTAAATCAGCTCAATACCAAAATCAAAGTCCATATAATACAGAGAGGGTCATGCAGAAAACTTGGAACATTGAATAATTTTGACAATAGGATCTAAAGTTTCATTTGTTTCATCGCGGAATGAGTTGTATTGAATGCAGTGTTAGGATTTGTACTGTCCAAGTGTAATTCGTCCTGTCTGTGCTAACTGTCAAAACCCACCTTGGTACCTTGTAAAATGGTGAACTACAATCGAGCTATGCATCAACCTCTACAATAAGTTCAATAAGTTCAAATACAACTTTTCATCGTTGTGTAGCTTTGTACCATTTACACTTAGGGTAAGTGTACCAATTGTGGCTATAGCACCAATTATGGCTATAACGAACACTATTTTTGCTCTAAAACAGTCTTTTTGCATTCTAAAACCACGGAAGGAACATTTTAACACATTTGTGCTTCATTAGTTCCATGCTGGTCACTTCCGTTTGTTAAATATCACCCTTTTAAAATGTGTTGGCAGGATTTTTGGTATCTCTTACCATTTTGCTAAGAGCAGCACTGTAGGATATTAGCGATTTTCAAGCACCTAACCATAATTTCATCTCAAAATCATCATTTTGGTGCAAAATATTAGTTATTTAACGACTACGCATCAAAATTCACCAAAATTTCATCGAAAATATGCCTTTTTTTTGTACGTCCATAATTGGTACAACTAACCTTCGGTGTACCAAATATCGCAGTATGCTATGGATGCTTTGTTGACAATTGTCGTTTTGGTCGTAGTGCGTAGTTTACAAGTGATCAAATCAGAGTTTCTCGTTGTTATTTTCGCAATATAAAGTGTTATTTTGTGTTTTAAGCATCATTTTCTTGTAAAGTGTTCAAATCAGTAATCAGTGGAAAAGTCAGTATAATGAAATCGAATCAGTTTCACCAAAATAATACAGCTTTGAATGACTTTCACACGAAGAAAGCGAAATCTGAAGCCGCTCATGTCGCCTTATTGCCAAATGCGCTTTTGTTCTTCCCTGATCGATAGTTAGTGCTAGTCTTGGCTAGAAGTATCATGGCCAAAAGATAGTTGAACTATGGCTACGATTTTTATTTAAACAAATTCCAACAGACCACCCCGATTGTCTGTGCTCCTCTTCGTATCGCGCTGAAACGGTGGCTGGCTTCGGTATAGCTTCCAGGTGATGTGAAAGATTGTCGGGTGTGTGTCCAAGTACGGTGTCAAAGGTGTACGAAAGTATTTTTTTATGATTAGCCTCATCAATTGTGAGATTAATTGAGCGTGGATATCAATACAACCAGTGTTAGAAAACGGATGTTTTAAAATGTTATTTTTACGTATTTAATGGTGGCTTCATACATTATATTGGTGCAGTGAACTTATTTTTACTTGATTTCAGTTAAAACAATGTCACAAAGTAATTTTTGGTGTAAATATCCACGAGTTTTGGCCTACAACTATTATTGGTACAGCTATGGCGAATTGCTAGGAACTTGGTAACTTGAGATACAATTTTTAATCGTAATTTTCTGTTGTTTCGCTGAACATTGAGTCAAAATAAAAAATACTCTCGTGTTCTACACATTGTAGGCTACATAAAAACATAAATAAGTTTAAAATTTTATCCAATACTTATTTTTACAGGCGTAAAATAGGTATCTTAATGACATATTGCAGTCATAATTGGTACATTTACCCTAGTGTAACGGCATTAATGTCAGTTTTAGCCCCATATATACACTAAACTTGCAACAAAATGGTACAACTACAGCGAAAAAGAGGCTGATCCGAGCCAAACTGTTACTTTTGCGGCACGCTGGTCATGAAAACTTGCACAAACAGCTACACAATGTCCAATATGATCGGTTGTGGTCACCGACGTTGGCTAGCATACCCCCATCCTTAATAAACATACCAAGATTCCAAAACTCCGCGTCAGTGATGATTTTGGGGGATGTATCTAAACGTGAGAAGCTCCTACTGATATTAATAGAGAAAAAGGTGAAAATCAATGCTGCGTGTTCTACAAAACCGACGTTCTGGAGAAAATTGTGATCCTAGCACTTAACGGACTGTATTACTGCATTGTGTGTATGCCCACACGGCGAATGTCGTCCAAGCGTGGTGTCGAGGCAATTTGACTGATTTTCTCGATAAGACTTTGTAGCTTCCCAGGTCTACGCGGTGTCAACCCACTGGACAAGCAGAGTGAACATAAACTGCATACTTTTGAGCAATTTAAGAAGGTTATTTCACGATCTGGGACGAAATACCGATGGACCACGTACGAGCCGCGTGCGATTCTTTCGAGAAGCGTGTTAAGCGTAATTAATAAAGACATTGATCAAAACCATACTTAACACGCTGAATACCAAGCGATTTTTATTTCAACTTCTCATGAGGCATCAGAATTCGCTTTAGAATGTTTGCTTAAGCGCTAAAAATTCAGTAGTTGAATAGCTAAGGTTTTGAATATGTACACGTTTAAATTGAACGTTTTATAGTTGGCGACTCTTTAAATTTGTCAATTTGTCCTGGTTTTAGCACGAAAGATCTCCCAACTCTAGTAATGTTTGCTCGAAATGGTTTTCCATATCATTTCGACTAGATCTCAAAACGCCTGAAATTGTGGATTTGTACGTGATCAACTGTTGCTACGCCTGATAACTATCTTTACTTGAGCAGCTTTTTTTGAGCCCGTCTGGTGGTACAGTCGTCAACTCGTACGACTTAACAACATACCTGTCATGGTGTAGCTTGTCTGGTATACAGAACTATATAATAACAGAACCATCTTGAAACTATCACATTTCACAGAATAAATAGTTAAGTCTTTGACACATCCGGTTTGAACAGCACAGTGATAAAAACGTATTTGAAACATAACTGATAAATGTAGCAAATGCAAGGATAGAATCAAACTGTAACTTATCGTATGGAATTTTATCGTTGGCCTAAATAAACAAGCAAAAAATCATTTCATCTCAAAGATCCTGTCGCAACGGACGAAGCTGGGACTATATAGTACCTGTATAGTTCCGGTACTCACATACACCTCTGAGACATGGACGTTGTCCAAATCTGACGAAACCCTCTTAGCCGCGTTCGAGAGGAAGATACTCAGAAGGATACTTGGCCCCGTATGTGTGGAAGGACAATGGAGGAGCCGCTATAATGACGAGATATACGAGCTGTACGGCGACCTCACTGTCGTCCAGCGTATCAAGCTCGCCAGGCTCCGGTGGGCTGGCCATGTTGTACGCATGGAAACGGACGATCCAGCCTGGGAAATCTTTTTAGGCCGTTTTAGGCCGGACAGAGGAGGCGTGGTAGGCCCAAATTGAGGTGGCAAGAGGCGTGGAGGCGTCCGCCATTAAGGGCGGAATAACGGACTGGAAGACGAAGGCGCGAGACCGTGAGCAGTTTCGAACACTCATGAGGCAGGTCAAGACCGCAAAGCGGTTGTAGCGCCGGATAAGTAAGCAAGTAAGTAAATTAACAAGCATTTTGGAACGGCCCGGTACTTGACTGCATCGGTAAGCGTAAGGCAATAAAATGTCTCAGCGTAGGTCCGTACAGCATGACAAGAAAATAGGAAACAGACTGCATAATGCAACATGCATATGCGTAGCAATAATTGAATCCTGTAAGATAACAACGTAAGACCCGTAGGTCATAAAATCTTAAGTATGTTTTTAAACGTTTTAGAAACACGAAGGATTGCAAGACAAACATAAAAGGCAAAACATAAGGATACATAGAGAACCATAAAATCCTAAAACAGACCAATGGGAAGAAATACAAAATAGACATAGATTAATCATATACACCTACACATCGACACAAGATGTACAAACACAACCAAAAAACACAAATAGTTCAAGAATATAAACTAGAGTTTTCGTGAAATAAACATAGATTTAATTAGACAGTACATGAGACTACACGTCCTTATTCATGAGCTGGGAGTTTCCCCCTTCCCAAAGTAAGGCCTCTTAGCTCCTATGTGAGAATTCAAACGATAAATTAATCTAAATGTTACAGAAGCTTTTTCTGGATATTATTTTGCTGCATAAGTGTGTATTATGTTAAGTCTATTAGTGGCTATATTTGTATGTACTCTATATGTTTGTTAAATCTTAGTTGGTTGTGTATAATAGACCCAAGGTATTTACATGAGTTATTTTTTTTTTTCTTTTGGAGAGTTTCTATTATTGAGGTTTATGCTATTGGTTCCTTTTCCAAATGCCATATATTTTGTTTTTACAATATTTATAAGAAGGTTTAGAGATTATGTTTGGTTTGTAAAAGTGTTAAAAGATGGTTGTCGGTTATTTTGGAGTTCTTGTTAATTTCTTCAATTACCTATGGTCACGATATCATCTGCATATTGGACAAATTGGATATTTTATATTTTTTTTGGTGAATATAAATGTTGATGAGGATGGGAGACATTACATCTCCATGCGGTAATGCATCAGTGACTAGCAATTTTATATTTTGTTGCTTTCTAGTTCTAGTGTTCCGTTTTTCCGAAATGGGATTATCCAAGCTGTTTTATGTTTTTATATGAGTTTTTGTGCCAGTATTTTTGTTTTACAGGCAGTCCCCGAAATACACGGTACCTCTTATACGTGGATTCGGAGGTACGCGGTTTCCTAAATTTGGCAGATTATTTGAGCAAATTATACTGATTTGACACAACCATTGTCAATTGCCAAATAATATCCCATCTGATCGAATATCAAAAAACATTTTAAATGGTGTAAAATTGTTCAATTCAGTCAGAATCATATCAAATAATTAATTTAGAGCCTAAAACCACTTGCAAAATTATACGAAGATTATTGATATTTTAACTGGAAATTACGAGATTCGATTTACGCGGAAATTCCCCATTAACCATGTATCTCGGGGACCGCCTGTACTCCTTTACTCGCATTTTCGAGATTAACAAATACTTGTTGTACCGTTGTACCGTCCGTTGACGACAAGTAAGCACGTGTAAAATGAACGAGAATCGCACCGTTCGAACAGTTTGGTAAAGAGCACTAACGAACGAGATTCTTAAAAAAAGAACGACCAGCCCAGCTAGCAAAGCTGAAGGCCTTTGTATCGGAGCCATCGCGCTCATCAAGGCTCATTCTAAAACAGCCGAAGTCATACAAAATCATGAAAAAGTCTGCGCCCTTTTACTCCGGCTTCCTCCCGAAGTTAACCGAGCCGAACCGAATAGTTGTGTTCGATAAACATTCCCAACCAGCAAAACCGAAGCTATTGGAAAACTTTCCTGTGTGCCAAAGGGAGAGAGCATGTCTTCTTTCTCTAGATTTTGGACGACACAACGCCAATCGTGTAGCCAGACAAACAATTATGAACGAAAAACGGGAGAAGGGGAAACCAATATCCTTCGAGTGACACACACACATGCATCTGCATGCGGATTCCGCTGAACCGAGACTACCCATCTCTCTCGATCTCACATGATGTTTGTGCTATCGCGCTCATCCGGGTGTTAGGCATCCTCAGTCTGTCCAGAACTTTCACTGTGGAAGGATGTGTTGGAGTGATGTGTGATTTTTTGTGCCCCGTACTTTGCTCGTCTACGTTTTAAGTATGGTAAGTTTCTTATCCTCGTGTGTGCTTCAATGAGTACATTCAACTAACGCCTGTTGTCTAAAAAGTTATAGTGCACGCGCATGTTAATCGACGGTTGCCAACATCCTGCAAAACCATCGACGGAAGGTAAACGTTGTCCGGTTTTAAAATATCAAGGTAAGCGTTTCTATAATCATATGTGCAAAATATTGTTTAGTTTGTTTTTTTTTATAAAAAAACATGGATTAATTATTGGTTAATTTTCATCAACAGGGTTCATCACAGCTCTTTCGTAGAAGAGCGCACTTCAAGGACGCCTAGGATACGGCTAAACATACGCAGCACCAGCCCGTGACGTCATTTCCAGATAGGCGCCGGCTGAACACGCGCAGCACCAGTCGGGGATGTCCTAGCGAGAAGGGCAGAAGGAGGAACGAGAGGAAGGGTAACGGAAGGTTACCGCTACAATTGTAGGGGGTGAAGCATCCAGTCGTGTATAGAGTGTGAGTGTGCCAAAACGCATGTGGAAAGAGGAAGTCCAATAAATAGCATGCGAAAGTGTGCATAAAGCAAAAAGAAAAAGCGTCACTACTACAACCAGCAATCCGAAAATATAAGGGGAGAGATAAATACAAATGTATGCGTGAGCAGGACCAGCAATCCAAGCATTTGAATGTGTGCGTGCAGGTCGGTTTGTGCCGTGCTGAATGTTTTTACTTTAGCTGCTGCTAGTGTAAAAACTTACCCAAGGACGCAAAAACCGACGGCGGCCTGTGTAATCTGAGCTCCCTACAAAGCTCTCCACAAAGCTGTCGTTTGCACTCTTGTCGAGAGCTTCGCCACAGGCGCCCGAACCATCCGTCACGCACACATCTAAACGTTCTGGTTTCGTCAGCCACTCACGCATACCAATGTGTTTCCTCCACCCCCTTTTTCGGTTTACTTATAGAAATGATGAGGCTGTTCACATTTGCTTTAAAGCACACATTCGCATGCTGTTTATTGAATAGTATCTCTCTCCCTTCCCACATGTGTTTTGGCATACTCCCGCTGTGTAGACGGCAGAACGCTTTCCCCCTTCCAAATTTACTGTTCATCCTCCTCTTGTTCTTCCTTCCTCCTACCGCGCTCGGGGTACCATCCGTGCTGCGCGTGTTCAGCTGGCTTCAGTTTAGTGATGACGTCATGAACAGGAGCTGCGCGTTTTGAACCGGCTTCTGTTAAGTAATGACGCTGGGCTGCGCGCGTTTCGACAGGTTCTTGGCGTAATCCAGTGCGTTGGTTTGTGGCAGTGTTGTGATGAACGCTGTCCAAAAAAAAAAGAACCAATAATTAATGTATGTAGTATGTATTACTATGGAGAGTTTTGCGCATAAGATTAGATCAACACTTACCTTAATATTTTTAAACTGAAAAACGTTTTCTTTTCGTCGCTCATTTTGAACATTGTTGACGAGGCCAGCATGTAGTCGTTGATAAATAGCGCACACACCTGTAACTTTTTAGACGCCAAGGGTTAGTTGAATGTACTTGCACAAGCACACATGTGAGCAAGAAACTTACCTCAACAATTTGCTAGGATAAATCATTCCATAACTGAACTGAACACGGCCCAAAACGTAGACGAGCAAAGTACGTCGCACAAGAAATCGCACTTCACTTCAGTACATCCTTCCACAGGGAAAGTTCTGGACAGACTACGGATGCCTCACACTCGGATGAGAGCGATAGCAGAAAAATCATGGTGGATCGAGAGAGATGGGTAGACTCGGTGTAGCGCAATAAGATGGTAGATGCATGTGTGTGTGTGACCAACGAAAGACTTCAGTCAACGCTCCTCGCGTGTTTCATCCATCGTTTTTCGTCACACGCACACACCTCTACACGCGCGGCGGTTTGCCGTCCAAAATCTAGAGAAAGAATACAGGGCCTCTCGCTTTGGCACACAGAAAAATATCTCAACAACTTCGGCTCTGCTACTTGGGTAAGGAAATTTTATAGTAAAAATTTTTCACACGGGGCGCCTTCGGCAATTGTTGGCTGGGTACCTACCGTATGCCGCTGTCGGGTCCTGGTGAGTGAAGTATGCATACCTTTCGGGTACTTTCGGGGTATAAGCTCTGTCCCTCTCATGTTAATGGTGAAGATAGAATCGTATGCCATAGGCTTTGCATTCGGGCGTTTTCTGTGTCTCATTTGCTTAGTCCTTGCCTTTATATCCTGATGAGTAAAGCATGCATACTAGCGATGGGAAAAATGAAGATCTCGTCGGAATCGATTCCGGCTAGCTCCGAAATTTTCTGGAATCGATTCCGGATAGTAGGTCCGGAATCAGTTTCCAGAATCGATTCCGGAAGCATTTCGGAATTGGCTCCGGAATCAACTCCGGAATCGGCTCCGGAATTGGTTCTGGAATCGGGTCCGAAATTGGTTCCGGAATCGGCTCCGGAATTAGTTCCGGAATCGGCTCCGGAATCGGAATTGGTCCGGAATTGGTTCCGCAATTGCCTCCGGAATCAAAATCGGTTGTGACATCGGAATTGACTCCGAAATCAGAATTGGTTCCGAAACGGAGTCGGTTTCGGCATCTTCGTAGGAATAGGCGTTTGGGTCCAATGATTCTATGTGTTGATATTGACAAAGAATCAAAATTTACTTGTAAATGATCTATTCACATGGAGATTCGCGGACTTATTTCGCTTCTCACACTTCTTATTTCAATTCAAACCATTCCATTTCTAGAGTCAAGTTCTGACTCCGGAGCCGATTCCGATCCTGGTGTGGGCTCCGGAATCGATTCCGGTGTCTGCTCCGGATTTAACTCCGGAATCAGCTCCGAAACCAACTCCGGAATCGGTTCCGGAATCGGCTACGGAATCGGAATCGATTCCAGTATCGGAATCGGCTCCGGAATTGATTCCGAACACGGAATCGGAATCGAGTAGGTCCGATTCCGAGCTCACACCACTAATGCATACCTTTCGGGTACATTCGGGGTATAAGCCATGTCCCTCTCATGTTAATGGTAAAGATAGAATCTAGAGAAATAAGACATGCTGACGAGACGAGCCCAAAATTTATGAGAACTGGGGATACGTGGGAAACCCTGTATTTGAAATTTTAAAAAAGAACGAAAGAATCGTCTTTCGCGTTCGGGTGTTTTGGTTAGCGAACTAGTTTATTCGCGTTCGGTGAAAATAATCGATTTGTCCATGACTAAATCTTAGTATTGAAACATTCGAAATGATCACGATTTCTTATCGGGAACAGAAATGAAATTGCTCGTTATGCGTGATTTTATTCGTAGAGCATTCAGATTTGCTTGTTTTGCGAAAAATTCTTTAAAAGGGGCACTAATTACGAGGGGTTCCACTGTACTATACATTCATATAATGAGGAAGCGATGAACACAGTGAAGGTGTAATATGTGTAAAATTTAATTTTGCCCCTTAGCTAATGTGTTTCGTAAAATCGCATCAAGCAGTGCTGAGTTTGAGAGATGTGCAATAGAAAATTACAATTGCGTTATTAAATAGCTCAGTGTAGCTCACATCCGCTAACGTGTGATAAAGTGGTATACAACGGTGTATTTTAAAAAAACAACAATTGTTATAAGCGAATGGACTGTTGTTTATTGGACTGGAAACCCTGTAATTGCTTGGCTAAAAAGTGTGCATATATTAGCAAAAACAGACGAAGCGAGTTCGTCGCAGCCAAACACGTGTAACGATTGAATGGATTGGACCGTCAAATTCACCGGGCATGCAAACGCGCTTGCTTTCCCGCTGATGTACAGTATAATCTCACTGTTTGGGTCTTTTTAGTTAACCTAACTAACCCAGTCACTACTTAACCGACATTATCGCGCGATATTTTACAAATTTTATATGAAAAAACGGGCTCAAAATGTTCTCAAAACGTGCTCATTAGTAGCACTAAAGAAACACGTTACTTCAACGGTGCTACAGCGTCTATCATACATGCAGTTCATGTTTACTACATTATTAGTCAATTTATTTAATTCTCTTCATCTCCGCTATCAAAATCCATGCGATGTCGGTCGCATCGTGCTCTATCTGTGCGCCCATTAAAATAATCGCTTAGAAGCTCCCCGGTACTAAAACCTATGCGATTTCGGTCTTCTCGGGCTCTAACTGGGCGCTCATTAAAAGTTTTATGTTTTGTACTGTTTACACGTTTCTTTAGACCAATAACATAATAAATAATTACTCAACACAATACAGATTAAAACTTAGGCACCTCAATCGTTGGGTTGTCTGCAACCAACAAGCTAGCTTTAGATGCACAATTGCGATAATTATCACAATTATCATGCAGCTTTTGAGAATAACCCCTTTTATTGAGAAGCAATGTCTTACCATCATTAAACGACTTTGAAGGGATTTAAGGCCTTAGTCGCCCTAAAAGGCGAATAAAGATTTCTACCCAAAACTTTCAGGCCTGTAACGGGTTCTATTTGAAATCTTTAAAATTTTGAATTCAACGATAACACCTGCTATGCAATTCATAGTGATTTGCGAGGGCTGGCACGACATCAAGTTAACAGCCCCAGCGCCCTCGGCTTTAATAGCTTGCGAGCCTAGGTAATTTTTGTGCCCCTAGTTTTAGTAGTTATATTTATAGCACTCCGAGACCATAACAGTGCAATTTGTAGTGCAATTTTACAAAAATAAAAAATAAAGATTATTTAATATACCATAAAATTTCGAGCAGATGATACTATTCGCAACTCTCTCAATGTTCAACGGGCTGATAGCTTGCTGCCGTCTACTACTACTACTACTACTACTACTACTACTACTACTACTACTACTACTACTACAACAACTACTACTACTACTACTACTACTACTACTACTACTTCGCGGTGGCTAAAATTCAGAGGACAAAGGTCACCGAAGGCGGCTAGTTCAGAAAGGATTCTAACCTTGTCCTCTAGTTTATACGATTCTTTTTCATCTAGACTTGTTCAACCAACAACCCGTTGGTGGATTCGATCATATTAACCGATCGGATAAAATTTATCGACTTTCGTTGGCGATCAGGCCCAATGAGTCATAAATATTGGATATTAACATGTTTTATGATGGCATGATTATGAAGAAAAAAAAAACATAAGTGGCTCCAATCGAACATCAAAAATGTAACATTCTAAGGTTGAAGCCGTGCAAATCCGGTCGGAGCAATTCGGAGCCGAATGAATCCTTTACTGGGCATTCGGGGGCATTGAGATTGTCACATTTGGTGGGACCGACTGTCTGCGAACGGACGGCGTCCACGAGCCTGCTCACGCCCGAATGCAGAGCCGATGGCATACGATTCTAGTGTCGATTATCTGATTCAAACGGAAAAGTATCTAATAAAACCGCGCTACACGAACTGAAAAGAAATCGGTATTATACAAGCTTGTTAGAGACTTCTTTCGTTGACTCGAGACATTTCTACCAAATTGATCACAAATGGCTTTGTTAGTTGAAACAAACTGCATCGCGGAACGCAGGAAGTATCGTACCGATTTATAATTATTTATAGGTGTGCCGTATCATTGTTCTTAAAATGTTTTTAGCAATGTCATGCAAAGTAGCGCTTGTTAAAAAATAACAAAATACACAGAAATTATATCTAATTTCTGTGTATTTTGTTATTCCCACCCTTTTTCCAGTGAATAGTTACAAAAAATCTCTGTTACATGCAATTCGTGTGGTTTAAATATATTTATATTAGTAGTTAAACCGTATAAAAAAACGCTTTCCGTAGCTATAACCTAACGGAAAGCTGTTGGACAAAAAACGGTCTCCGTTTGAGTCAGGTAATGCAAATGACCTTCGTTCAGTTCGTTATATCAAACCAGAGACAAATTGAGTTCTCTAACACGGATCATAATAGAAAATGAGCATTTTTGATACTTTTTCTCAAGCAGTTGAGTCACATAATCGGCGCTTCTATCTTCACCATTAACATGAGAGGGATAGAGCTTATACCCCGAACGTACTCGTAAGGTATGCTTGCTTCACTCATCAAGATCTAAAGGCAAGTACAAGGCTAAAGAGACACAGAAAAGTTTCCTCACGGCTACACATGTCCTTTTGATGCGTTGTCTATGCGTCTTGCTCGGTATCACAGCGGCATACGGCAGGTAAGCAGTACAAATGCTGCTACCTGTTACGCACACATATTTATCGAACATAACTATTCGGTTCGGCTCGGTAAACTTCACGAGGACGCCGGAACAAAAGGGCGCAGACATTTTCATGATTTTGTATGACTTCGGCTGTTTTGGATCGTACGTGTAGGCGCTGACACTGGATCCATTTCTGCAGACTAGTCGCTCCGCGCGACAACCGATGACTCGAACCGAACCGAATGGCTCTAAACGGCTCTATAGCCTTCGAAGGGCACCGAACGGAACTGTTGGTTTCATTAGGCCGGAATCGGAGTCTAAGATCTAGCTAAGATTCGGAAATGGTTTTGAGCCGTTGTTATGATTCCGACAATCCATGACTAGTTGGTGCGAAGTTTGCAAGTCTGGGTTTCAAGTTATTTTCATTCCTTTTTGGTTTCTATACAGTTGACGCAAATCAATTTTTCTATATGTGAAATGTGCATCCATATCCAGAATGTGCAATCGAGTGTGCACAAAATTATGCTAATATTCAGAATATAATCGAAACATAATACGACTGAGTTTGCATTTGATTCAATGTTTCTTAAGGGTCTCGATTGTTCTGTATATAAGTTTATGAGATGTTATGGGAACATTCATGTTAGTTTCGAAAAATATACCGACAAAATGATGGTTACTCTTCGACAAATAAAAATAATAGATTTTTTGTTTGCAGTGCTTTTAGCAATTCTCAACATATTCTCGCGGGCCGCCAGTTTGACATACCTGCTCTATGCTATCACTAATGCTCTCCTTCATCCTGAAATACCTTTTTCCGTGATTCAATTACATGTTTTCTTCGATTTTATCTTTATCTCTATACATACAGTACCATCATTTGGAGTACAGAGCCGACATCACCATGAAAATGAACGCCGGTAGTTTGAATAGTAACAAAAACTCAAATCGCAATGGCAATAATAACAACAATGCAGTATCGCAGAAAAATGATAATAAGAAATTGGCCAAAGAAATCAAATCACTAGTGCTGTGGGCATCACCAATGAAAACATTAAAATATGCAAGCCTTGAAGTAATATACTTATTTCAAACTAACCTAAGTAGGTAAGGCATTTAAAAAAAAAGTTTTTTTTTATATTTTGATTGTTCATAATCTTGTTATGATGTTGATATGTTGCTGTGGTAGCGAATTGCATTAATAATAAATATGTAACAATCCAAATTATGCTTGGTTGATTGATAATTAGAACAATAACACTGACATTCAAATATTTATCTTTTTTGCAGGTTACTACATCGACGAACACAGCTTATCGCCCTATTAATTGTAATATGTAGCACTGCTGTGGCTATTTACACACCAGGTCAACACCAAATTCTTGTACAACACTTGAAACATAAAGGAATCTTCGTAATTTATTGGTTAGGTTTGGGTATTTTATCCTCTGTGGGACTTGGGACCGGATTGCATACATTTTTGTTGTATCTAGGACCACATATTGCCAGTGTAACCCTAGCAGCATATGAGTGCAGTTCTCTCAACTTTCCTGAACCGCCGTATCCTAATGAGTACGTATTTTTCATATTATTGACACCCATTTTTCACCTAATTGACATTTTCGAGTACGGATGGTCGAGAATTCGAGTAATTCTCCTTAACACGTTGACTGCCACGTCCAAAGTTCGTGTATTATATAGGTCGATGCTTCCCAATTGACATTTTCAAGCACGAATAACCGGAAATTCGAGCAAAGTCCCTTAAACTGGAGTCTCAAACTTCCCTTAAACTGCACCAGTTTAAGGGAATTTAGAAAAAGTCCTTTAAAATCAACTGTTGTGATATTTTTTCGTTTCTTTCTTCTAGATTCGCTCGCAAATTTTGTTTTCGGTCGTGATAGCCATATAGGACATTCAGCCATTTTATATTTAATTGATGCCGATTTTTTATAAAATTACATCCCACAAAATTACCTTTGGTTTTCATCAAAAACCAAAGCTATGTATGAAAAATGACCTCGGCGGCATCGTCCATCGATACAAGAAAGTCAAATTTACGAACACACCAAATCTTAGCGCTTTCAACACACTTTATCACACACAAATCAATAATTTCAAGCGTATCGAGGACTAATCGAGTAGATATGGTAAAACAATTTCGAGCAAATGTCACATGGGATTGCTCTTTTTTCCCCTAATACAAAGATCATGGATTTGACAGTTGCCTCGTCCATTTCTACACGCACGTACACAAGCTCGAAGTGAACGGGGTGTTAGTTTGGCGAATATTTTTACTTATTTTGGAGCTTTTTTCGTTTTTATTAATTTAATAATATTATGAATATGTTCAAATGTGTTCTCCCAGCAAATATTTGCACCACACACAATGGTTTTACTGAAAATAAACTGTATTCGATGCACCAGTTTCATCACAATATCACATGATTTTGAGTGTTTTTTGGATGTGTGGTACTCATAAATAATTATTACACTTGATGTAACCGAGAAATATCGTTTAAAGAGCATTCAAGATAAAAATTCCAAAATTAATGAATCGGATGCAGCATCCCATACAAAATGTAAACAAACGAACTGAACGAGGCAACTGTCAAACCAAGATTTCTTCCTTACTTACTGTCATTTGTCAATTACTTAGGCATGCATCCAAGGTGGAATGTATAATGAGGTGTAGTTATAGCGCTTTTGGCGATCCCCCCCCTGGGCTCCGATTTTGACAGATGGTTTTCCGCTTGTATATGTATTGATGGATTGTTTACGTTTTGCATAGTCAATATTTGGTAGAGATCAATTTGGGTGAATATTTTAGTTTATTAGAACACAGCCCGTGATTTAAAATGGAAATTTTCCTTCGAGAACTTGAAGCGTTCGCCAAACGCGGAAAACTAACTGTCGGTTTTCTTCGCCGATTGTTCTTCCACCTAGCTGTCAAAACGGGCTTATAACTTGACCTGATATCTTTACGGTCCTTGCATGCATCGACTTGAATGCTATATGGACTTTGGCCACGTCATCCAGATATGGGTGACAGCGATGCTTCCCAGGGGACCACGTCCGTCCACTTGCGGGTGACAACAAAAGCACTCGCGAAACCTCGTGTACGATACACACTAATACTATGGCTTGCTTACGAAAGACGGCACGCGCTGTACAGTTCCAAGAAAAGAGAAAATGATATAGCCCACCCACAATTCCTATATACTTTCTCAGTTGCGCTTATGTAGGGGATTAGGAGGCACCTAGAGTCCAGACATTAATACGTATCGCTGGAAGCGAGCGAGGCGCGCTAAACACTAACATGTTTAAGCTAGCGGCTCGCGTTCTAAAGCGATTTCTGTGATCCCATGGGAAATTTTGCTGAAATCCGCTTGGCAGTCAACGTGTTAAACTGCAGCCTTAAACTTCATTTAAACAGCTCCACCCAATTGACATTTTCGAGCTCGAAAACCGGGATTTCGAGCTATTTCCCAGAAAGTGCCGCCTTAAACTTCCCTTAAAAGTATTTTTGGGTATTTTTTAAAAGTAAAATCGACTGTGATGTGGATGTTATTATTTCTTTCTTCTCTGTGCTTTGGTAAATAACGTTTCCAATCCTTATCACTGACCGTCATTTTATACCAACACTCACCGAATTTACACAAAATGACGCCGCACGAAATGTGCCTTCTATTTTCCCCAAACATTCAAGCAGATGAATCTAAAACGAATTTGACGCCAATAGAAGAAGATCACTCAATTGCATAAACGAATTTTGATGCTTTCAACACGTTTTATCACAACACAAATCCACAATTTTTGGTATATTGTGATCGTGAACGACAAAAAAAACTCTTACAGTGTAAGTGAACGACAAAAAAAACTCTTAAAATCGACTGTGGTGTGACTTTTACGACCTTTCTTGCAGTTTTGTCGGGAAATAAAGTTTGCGCTGGTTATAGTTATTCAATTAGCAATTTTAGCTTTAAACCCGATTTTTTAAAATACTGTAGCTTTCGTTATTCATCAAAAGCCAATGATATCAATGCAAAATGAACTTGACGCCATCATTAATTGGGCCTGATCGCGAACGAAAGTCTATAACGGAGTGGATAACTCAACCGGTTAGCAAAATTTCAATGTGATCTGATTGCGGTTTCTAAATCAGAAGCTTCGGTATCCGGTCGGCATGGCAGTGGAGTGGAATGGAGTTTACCTCCATAGCAACTTGTTTAAAATGTCGACAGTGGGATATGCAGTTAATAAATTCATACAAAAAAAAAAATCATTTCAGTCGGATAGTCATATCCACTGCTGTACCCCAGTTGATATAACAGTGAAAAACTAAATAATATGAAGAAAAAAACAATGTTTAACAGCAAACAAAACAAGGATGTTTTATCGCTGTTTGAGTCATTTGAGATAATTTATCACTTGATTGATAAAATATTTTTTTAGATCTTTATCTAGAATTTTTATCTAGACTAAAGAATTTATATGTTTTTAATAAAGAATCAAAACACATAATTTTAGGTTTGTAATAGGTTTTTAGTCTTTATAGTTCAAACTACGGAATAAGAAACCAACAAAAGAAATCCTTCTCTTTTATCCAACCTTATGACGGCACGTTTAGTTGACAAAATCAGGAGACCGTTATCATTAAATTGCCAAGGCTACCATTTTAATACCATGACTTGACACAGAGGTTGGTGACGCCATATTAGAATCGTTTCCGACACGTGGATGCAACGAGATTGAGAAGACGCATAGGATCACTAGGTGCAAGAAAGTATAAGTAACTCATACCGTTAGAGCGGTGAGTTCCGGTCAGAATCGTTGGAGTTTTCTTGCGCCTATCGAAGGTGTTGTGGCTACTTGTACCTTCCGGACTATATCAAAATCTAATAATATAATAAAGAAATATAAACATCTTTGGGTCGCTTATGGATGACTACAGCCCGGGAATGTTCGGATTGAATCACACATCGCTAAGTTCCACGCCTCGTGACAAACGCGACACACAATGATTTTTTATTCTTCATTAATTTAAACCAATATGTACACTTGAACAGCGCATCTCAACTGAATCACATGGTTTACAATTTTAACGTAGTTATTTTATTTTTATCAAATCTGACGAAATCGTCTTGGCCCCATATGTGTGGAATCTCGCATGAAAACGGACGACCCAGTTCGTAAAATGTTCTTAGGGAGAGTTGCGGATTTAGGGTGTTGACCGTAAGGCCCTAAGCGGTAAAAGGAGTGGGGTCTCCCTGTAGGTGTTGAACGTCATTTTCTTCATTTGACTTTGGATCAAACACACTTTAATATTTTTCCTGGGGTGTTGCTGGGGAGTGGGGGGTTGGTTGGGATCCCTCATAAATGAGCCCCTTATAGTGTTTGAGTCTCTTCGCCCATGGAGCCTCTATCGTTCACGGAGGCCTGCGATGAGACTACCCAACATTTTCCGAGATACCAAACACATCATTTCCGAGTGAATCTAGAAGAAAGTAACGAAAAAGCCGCATCACAGTTGATTTCAAAGGACTTTTTCTAAATTCCCTTTAACTGGTGCAGTTTAAGGTAAGTTAAAGGCTCCAGTTTAAGGAAATTTGCTCGAATTCCCGATTATTCGTGCTCGAAAATGTCCATTGGGTACTGTATACACCATATATGCTGGGCTTTCCATCCACTGGCCCCCCTCGTGGTCACTCAGCCTCATTACATAACATTACATTACCGTTAAATTCGCCATGGCGGAGGGGGTGTAGTAGGTTTAAATTTAAGTGGCCAGATGACATGAAGGTTTCCGAAAGGATTCAAACCTCCAGTTCATGCGATTTTTTTTTTCATCTAAACTTGTTCAGACAACCACCCGTTTTACACTTTACCTGGATTGTTTGAATAGGCCTACAGTCGGTACTGTCTAAGGCCACTTCTGATGTAGATTATTCATTAGATAGTCCGTAAATTATCCAAATATACTATTTCATTCATTGCGAAAAACAACACCGCTAAATGTAAACAGAAGTGTGATTGACAGATAGGCAAAACCAATGGCTATTTGAATGGAAAAAAGTTATCCACCAGAGGAGAAAATTATCCACCGGTGGAAAACAAATTCCACCGGTAGAATCGATCATATTATCCGATCCGATAAAATTTATCGACTTTCGACGAGTAAACATAATCTTGGTAATTTCAACACAGTTCATCTCTAACAAATCCACAATTTCAGACGTTTTGAATTCTAGTCGAACAGGTATGGGAAAACAATTTCGAGCAAATGTCACTTTCTGTTGTTACAAATGTATTGTTTGTGTTCTTTCTATGCTGTGCTTGAATTGAAATCTGCTCCCTTTTGTTTCTTTAGCGTTGCGCTGTGCAAATTCCTTTACTTGCAGTAGCTACGTAATAATTTCGACAGAATCGAAGAAAAAATAACTCATACACCGTTATAATATGTTAATGTTCAATCATTTTATTGCTACTGAAGGCACATATCCAGACATAATTTTCTTCTTCTTTGATTCATCCACCGTTGATTTTCAATGTACATCTAGTGGGCTTGGCTTCCAGTGACTTACAGGGGTTTTCAAATCAGTTTCGAATGTGAACATTGTTATTCATCGCGTGCAATGTTATTTCACATCCAACTGATAGGTCATATGTACCAGTATTGGGCAGGTTAGTGCTTTAGTTTCATAAAAACTGCTTGTACACTTAAAATTTTTATTACTTTACATGAAAGTGACGTTATTTTGAGCGATAAACTAACATATTGTGTGGTGATAGTTTTTATTTGCCGATTTAAATGTATTTTTTAGAGACATTCGTTAAAATGCAAACACTGTGTTTGATCCTATTTTTGGCAGTTTGGTCCTATTTTCGGCAGGCTGTGCTACTATTTTCGGCAACGCGAATACGGGTCGGTAAATGTTTTAATTAAAGCCAATAGGTTGACAAAATGTTTAAAACAGTTTTACACTCTCATTTTTCTAAGATTGGTGTTGAAAAGTACTTAAATTATTGATTTTATAGACAGTTAAGAGTAACTCATACGGAGAGCAAGCGAACTCAATTAATCCTTTTGACCTCGGGCCTCGCACGGCCACATAGTTTGCGTAGTCTTTGATGGCAAGAAACAAGAACACATAGAATAGCATTTTGTTCACTCATAGCGTAGGCAGGTACGTGCCACCAAATTAGCCGAAGACATTGACAATGGATCCAACGCAACGCCGGCAAAGTATAAAAACCTATATGATAGTTACGCTTTACTTTTAATATTCTTTTCAATCACAACAAAGAAGCGCAGCTTAAAAAAATGCGACGTGAATGAAGTTCCGCCCTGAGATCGAAAACCACAACGAACGAAGAACAGCTGTAAATAATACATACACAAATACCAATACATAGCAAAGAGAGCGAATACTGTTACAAGCCACGTACGGCCTTTTTTTGCAGACCTCCTTTCGCATATGGCGGCAAATTTAACAAACGCCTTGCATTGCTCAAATCAAGGCCTTTTGTTGTGAATTTGTGGAGAAAATTGTAATAAAGGGTGACATAATTTTACTTCAGATAAATTCGAATGATCGTCGTACTTTGTTCTTCATGCAGTCACTGAGTTACCATGATGCCCGTTTTTATGAAATCTGTAAAAACAACTATGATTAAAAATAACAGCATGAATCGCTTGTTCAAGTTTCACAATGAAAGTATCGCGCAACTTTTCATCAATGCGCCCAACACTTCACAAAATTAAAACACCGAGCACCCGGGACTTAAGGTAATACAGGGTTTCAAATCATATAAAGGAATAGTTCAATCACTTAGGGGAATGTTGCAAATCGGTAGGGGAATATTGCAAGCAAGCTGTGGAGGTTTGCAATCATATAGTAGGGGAGTGTTGCAATCGATTTGGGGAATTTTGCAAGCGGGCAAGCCAAAATGAAGCCAAATTTGATGACATTCGATGATATTCGATGACGAGTCCATACAAAAGTAATATGTTCCACGATAGATATTTGGCATTTCATCGAACCATACAAGATGACAGCTGGGTACATACAATTAGGCGTGAAATGTTTCAATCTGGTTAATGTTGGCTATTTTACACGGTTCACGGCGTGAAATTGTATCTACATGTCTGGTTGCATCCCAGATCGGGCTGCAATGGTTTGCTAGCAATCGCAACGATAGGTATTAAGCGGAGACTCCCCCTCCACATTGGATCACATGGGAGAACTTTGGCTATGAGCGATTGACACCGTACCGTTGGCTACGATCCTTGTGTTAGTGTATCGGAATACCTCCTCCCCTTCCTCCCCTACCTCTCTCGCAACTCAAAATCCGTTCTATATTCTTTCATTCGAACATACCCGTTCGTCTCGTTTGGAAAAAAATCTAGTTTCGTTCCTATACTTTTTTTTGTAATTTTCCTGTCACCAATTTTGACATCTTACACCTGTTCTCACTTTCCTCTGAATCTTTATCCGGTTACTATGGATCGCAATCCATGAGAATGGATCGCAATCAACTGCGTCTGAATCGTTTTCAGCTACGTTTGGATCGTTTTCAGCTACGTTTGGATCGCTCTCAGCTACCTTTGGATTTTGCGGTAGCTCGTGAAAATTTCGTTGCGTCGCAAAGCTTACTTGGTGACTGCTTGGCGTACACTGGTGGACATAAAAAGAGGAACTTTATTCTGTGACCGAAAGACATAGTTCTTGTCAGAAATATTTGGTAGCCCTGAAAAGGACTGTTTAAGTGGTTGTTGGGAGGTGGTGTTGCGGTGTTCCACAGAGCGAAAACACATTCTAACGGTCAATGTGTTGACCGTTATTCGCTATCACTTCCTGACAGCGTTTGGCCATATCGCCGATAAGGTTACGGCATTCGCTTCTGGGTATGCGTTTCCACATAGCCCTGCAGCGTCTCCATAGCGCATCGGCAGAACGTGCATGCTTGTTCTTAAGCTGACGCTTGAGAGTTGCCCACAGATTTCAATCGGGTTTAGGTCAGGACTCGACGCAGGCCACGGTAGAACTTGCACATCCTCGTTTGCCCAAAAAACATTTAACTATTCGCGATGTGTGCTTAGAGTCGTTATCATGCTGAAAGATGTAATGGTCTTCGTCTCCGATTTTTTCTCGGGCGTATGGCAACATCTTACGACTAAGTATTTTTCTATACCCTTCCGAGTTCAGTGTCCCGTTGATACGGAACAAAGGACCCGGGCCGTGCCAGGAGAAGCAACCCCACACCATTGCTTGGCCGCCTCCGTGCTTTAGGGTTTTTATCGTATTTTTCGGATGATACGCCTGATTAGGAAGGCGCCAGACGTATTTAGTGCCGTCCGAACCATCCAGATTGATTCTGGACTCATCCGAAAAAATGATTTTGCTCCACCAAAAGATGGATGCAGCTAAATGTTCATGTTCCTCGGCAAACCGAATGCGCGTTTCTAGAACCCACCGGCGTGTAAATGGCGAGACACCGTTTTCGTCGAAATTTGCAATCCAAGCTCCTGCTTGATACGACTGCAAGTTTTGAAAGGATCCGCCCTGATTATCTCATCAATCTGCGCGTCAACGTCAGCCGTAGTTTTTCGCGGACGTCCTGTGGATTTATCCGTAGCCTCGCTGCGAATATCGTTGTCCATAAACTTCCGCGAACGGCCGAACGCCTTGCAGATTGTTTTGATGGGCACGTTCTCACGATACAAACCCTGAATATGTTTCCGCTCCTCTGGAGTGCAGTGCTTTCCGCGATCCATGATGAATTTGTGGAATTTTCTAATCGCAAACTTTCACCTTGACCTCTGTTTGAAGAATAAAGCGCAACACGGTTTGGCTCTCCTTTTATACTGCCGCAAAACGCTATCGACACTCGTAGCTCAGATAAGTAGCGCACCAAAATTGAGAGTATAAAAGGCAAACATTGGCGATTGCAAATTCAGTACGCCTTGAACTGTTGGCGATGACACACCTAGTGCACGCAAAAAAAACACACAATTTTTTTCCTATTTTTATGTCCACCGGTGTACCTCACGATTCACATCATAACATACAATATGAAAAGCAACATAACATAGAATATTTCATATTGTTCTATGTTTGAACTATGTCGGCTTCTACGCATCAGAATAGATTCCCAACCAGACCGTCCCTCCATAGCAAAGAAGGAATATCCGGCTAAATCTGGAAAGCCTAAACAGGATGACCACGTAGGTCGTTACGTCAAAAAGAAGAAGATTGTGCAGGTTTGTTTGGAAAACTTGGTCAAAGAATAAAAAAATGTATAAATTGTGATGTAAGCTTCTAATAAAAAAATACGATTAGATTTTACAATTGAATGCATTAATTATTTAATTCTTTCCTTGGGATGCAAATGTGTCCCGCGGTCACTGAATAAACGGTCGCGCTGCAATGAAATTTGCGCGGGCTACCGCAAAAACCAAAGGGAAATGAGAGCGATCCAAACGTAGCTGAAAACGATCCAAACGAAGCTGAAAACGATTCAGACGTAGTTGATTGCGATCCATTCTCATGGATTGCGATCCATAGCAACCGGATAAAGATTCAGAGGAGAACAGGTGTAAGTAACGATGAAGGCTCGTTGATGCATCTAGTTGTCTCTTCAAATGTGTTGAAAATAGTCAAAATTATTACGAATTGTTGAAAACTAAGGATGCTATTCATATCGAACACTGACATGTGCAGATAACCCATACATACATAATTCAAGCAAATACAATGAGCGTGCAAAGCAAATGAGGTAGAATAAAGGAGATACATCTTGTAAGAATATTATAAGTACTATTCTGTACTTAAAACTGTATTGTTATGAAATCAATAAGTCTCTGATAATCAAGTCCATTAGTGGTACTGGCAAACACAAATCAACAACGGTTGTTGTGCCAAAGAAGAAGAAGAAGGTATTCCAAATGAGACCATTGAATTTATTTTATGTTTGGTTTTTTTTTTCAGAATACTTTGCCCTGATGAGAACGGTACTGCAGAACTTATTGTACCATCGTTATGGTCTATTATGACAAAGGTTCGTTATGAAGCATTTCTTTGGGGTGCCGGAACTGCATTGGGAGAACTTCCACCCTACTTTATGGCTAAGGCCGCTCGGCTATCGGGTAATAATACTGAAGAATTAGAAAATTTACAAGAACTAGAAAAACTTCAAAAACGTAAACAAGAAGGTGAAAATTTGAATTTGTTCGATAAAGGTAAACTGATGATGGAGGATATTGTTGAACGTGTAGGATTTTTTGGTATTCTTCTGTGTGCTAGTGTGAGTATAGAAATATTCCGAAATCTTTTGCATTTTATTTTATAAATTCTTTTCATTTGTTAATATAGATCCCGAATCCATTATTTGATCTGGCTGGAATAACATGTGGTCACTTTCTGGTTCCTTTCTGGAAGTTTTTCGGTGCTACGCTTATCGGTAAAGCGGTGATTAAAATGCATATACAAAAAATATTCGTTATCATATCCTTTAACGAAAGCTTGGTTGACAAGTTCATCGACATTCTTGCACTCATTCCAATGGTTGGTATACGGTTGCAAAAGCCTTTTAAAGGATTCTTTGAAACCCAGAAGCAGCGTCTCCACCGAAATAGTCACAAGCAATCGATTAACTCTTCAGATGGTAATTTATTGGCTGGTTTGTTCGAGTATTTCGTTTTCGCCATGATATGTTACTTCCTAACATCGATTGTTAATACATTTGCTCAAAGTTATTGTAAGCGTATGAGGAAGTTACAAGATAGCAATTATTCTTTGCATGCCGCATCAAATAAAAAGAAAATCTAAAGCATAGGCAAGAGAAACAGCCGCTATATTTTACGACTCGATAAAAAAATATTGCTTCTATGTAGCATTTATGTAAAAAGATTAATGCTGTAGTACTACCAAATTATAGTTTGTCAAAGACTCTTCATGTCATGGGAAATAAATAAACAAATGCCGGTTTTAGTGATTTCGACGTTACTTGTTTGCATTGAAATAGTTTCATTTATTTATACTCTAGTCACCTTTTATCTTTTAAGCAAAAACAATATTAGCAAAATAATCTTTTGATATATAACAGAGCACACACATAATTAGCAAGTAACAAAACACAGTAAATGGCTTATTTTAGAACAATATTACTCTCCTAAGGCCTGAGTTTGTCCTCCATCGGAAACGATTTTATCGAAAAGTCTGTCCAAATTTTATACGGGACTTGACATATAACGCCTGACGTGCTATTTTTGTCGTGCGACGGAATAAAAAAAGCATTATGGGGCCCTTTTGGATTCTAGGCAGGTTTTTTATGGAGTTTGACAGTTGGAGGCTGAAATCAGGACAACACTCCATATAAAACCACACAAAAAACTAGCCTGCAATTTTCAGCCAGCCTACACAGCACATTTTCTACACACTAATTTTTTTTACTGCAGTTCAGTATTTTTTATTGAAATTTTTCCAACTGATAGTTCAGTAATCTGAACTGATGCTTCAGTCAAAGCATTTTTACTGAATTGTTCAGTACTTTTGGTTGCTGAGAAAAATGACAGCTCGTTTACTGAAATAATAGTGAAGCTATTGTGATGTTACTGATTGTTCAGTAATTGATATCTATTGGAGGAAATGCAGTCAACCAGCTTGGTGTACGGTTAGAAACAGAATGAATTGTATTTCATACAAAAACTTATAACTACACAAATTCATAGGTTACTATGATTAAATTACTCATAACCCAAATACGGCTTACTATAATTCCAATACTCCTCCTTAAGCCGATTGTTGTGTAATTCCCATAGATCGTCGATTACGTTCTTGTTTGATTCGTTGTAATGCTTTTGTAAGACCATCTGCAACTTGTTCTTCAGTTTTAATGTAATGGAGATTTACAACATTTCGATCCAAAGCATCCCTGATGTAATGATGTCTTATATCGATATGCTTCGTTCGTGGTGTATATCCTCCATTTTTTGCAATACAGATAGTGCTCTGATTATCACAAAATATCTGAATCGATTGCTTCTTACCAAATTGTTCTAACAATCCTTTCCACCACGATGCTTCTTGTACCGCTGCTGACAATGCCATGTATTCCGCCTCGCAGGTTGATAATGCAACAGTTGGTTGTCGTTTGCAACACCATGACACCGCTCCTCCTTGCATCAAGAAAATATATCCACTGGTGGATTTCCTATCTTCTGTATCAGCGGCCCAATCAGCATCTGAATATCCAGTTATTTGTTCGTTACCTTTTCTGTAATATTTGAGTTTCATCGATGCCGTTCCTCTTAGATATCGCATAAGATGTTTTACAGCTTGCCAGTGACGCGATCCAGGATTATTGTTGTATCGGCTTAGCTGATTAACTGCAAACAGGATATCAGGTCTGGTGCATTGAGCTAGGTACATTAGGCACCCTACAGCCTCTTGATAAGGCACCGCTGACATCTCTTCCTTTTCTTCTTCTGTCTGTGGCGACATTTCCTTAGTTAGCTTTATGGAAGAGTTCATAGGAGTAGCAACAGCTTTGCAGTCTTGCATTTTGAACCGGGATAGGATAGTTTCTATGTAGGCTTCCTAGTCAAGTGCAATTCCGTCATTTAAATAATTCACACGAATCCCTAAACAATGTTTAGCTGGTCCCAAATCCTTCATCCGGAACATGCTGCTCAATTTCGTCTTCAGCTGATTCTTCATTTCTTCATTATTACTAAAAATCATTAAATCGTCCACATAAATGGCTACAAACAGCATATTTCCATTGCCATTATAGAAATATAAACATGGATCATACTTCGATTGCTCCAAACCCAGTTGTTTCAGTGCTGCATCTAGCTTCGTATTCCAGACACGACTTGATTGTTTTAGTCCGTACAACGCTTTGTTCAATCGACATACCATGTTTTGCTTGCCAGGCTGCTCAAAACACGGTGGTTGCTCCATGTATATCTCTTCTTCCAAATCTCCTTGTAGAAAAGCAGTTATCGCATCCATCTGATCCACCAAAAGATTATCTCTGGCCGCTAGTGCAAATAAATATCTCAGGGAACTATGACGAACTACGGGTGAATATGTTTCGTTATAATCTACCCCCTTTCGCTGAGAATATCCCTTTATCACCAAGCGCGCCTTGTAGCGGTTGACTTTTCCAGCGGCATCATGTTTTGTTTTAAACACCCATTTACATTTGATTGCTTTCCTACCTTCTGGAAGAGTTGTCAATCTCCATGTGCTGTTGTCAATCAACGCTTGATATTCTTCTTGCATCGCTACTTTCCAACGTTCTGAATCGTTACGCGACATTGCATCCTGGTGTGTGATTGGATCCTCGCTTGAATTGCTGCTCATGATCTTTGAACTGGTAACATTGCTGAAAAGACCAGAGCCATGTGGGATTATACAATCATTATACTTCTCTGGGACTTTACGCGTCCGACTGCTTCGCCTCAGGATTTGCGATTGAGTTGGTATAACGAGAGGTTCGCTGTTCACAGCTGCATCATTATCGACCACTGTTTCGTCAAATTCGTTACTAGTTCCATCGGTATCTTCGGAAGTTTCATTGTTCACGTCCGTGAAGTATTCGCTGTCGCTGTCCTCGTCCTCATTTTCTCTCAAAACTGCCTCCATTTGTGATGTAGAATTCGGTGAAAGAGAAACTGTCTCTTCATGTTCAAGGAGAATCATATGCCTTCCGCTTGATTTTTCTTGGATAGGAACAGCAACACCTTCATTAATGAAATTTACTTCACGACTGACTGTAACTTTCTTCGATCTGATGTTGTACAATCTATACCCTTTGGTAAACTCATCGAAACCGGTCAGAATGCACTCTTCTGATTTAGCGTCCCACTTCTTGCGATATTGCTTCGGAATAAATTTCATCGCTCTAGTACCAAAGATCCGAATATGGGACAAGTTAGGTTTCTTACCAGACCACGCTTCCTGCGGAGTAACATTATGGCCTTTGGTTGGAGAACGATTCAGAAGGTACACAGCAGCAGCCACAGCTTCCGCCCAAAAACTTTTCGAAAGTTTCGCCATGTGTAACATGCACCTTGCACGCTCCACAATCGACCTATTCGCTCGTTCCGCCATGCCATTTTGTTCCGGAGTGTATGCGTTGGATGTTTGATGAACAATGCCGTGTTTCTTTAAGTAGTTTGTGAACCCTGTGTTGACATATTCTTTTCCATTGTCTGTTCTGAGTACCTTCAATTTTCGTCCAGATTGCCGTTCTACCATCTTGTGAAAATCCTGGAAAATTTTGTTTACCTCAGCTTCCGACTTGGATTTCAAGAAATATGTCCACATCCGGCGTGATTTGTCATCCACAAATACAATATAATATCGGCTTCCTCCTAGAGATTTGACTTCCATCGGCCCGCAAATGTCAGAATGAACTAAATCTAATATCTCAGCCGCACGCGATCCTTCTTTGCTGAACGGTAGGCGACTCTGTTTCCCCATCGGACACACATTACAGTCGGCCATGCTTCCTCCGTCGATATTGACTCCATCTGCCAATCCGTTAGCGAGGCTGCGCACACCGTTGATGTTTAGGTGTCCCATCCGTTGGTGCCATAACTCCAAGCTTCCTGTAGATGAAACCGCCAAAGCATTTTTCTTACCTTGCTTGCGTTCTTGAAGCTTGAAGAGGTCGTTTTCATGGCTGCCCGTAGCTACGACATCGCCACCTTTGTCAATCACTTTGCATCCATCGTTGTTAAAAACGACGATGTATCCTTTCCTGACGATCTGGTTGACGGACAATAGATTCACTGATAGGTCTGGTAATACTTGAACATCACAAACAGGAATCTCATCGTTGCTACACGAAGGCTTCGCTATGTACGATCCCGTTCCGGTGATTTTCATATTACCGCCGTTAGCCGCTACCACAGTACCATTCGATGGCTTCACATTTTGTAGGAGTTCCGCGTTTCGTGTCATGTGAACACTAGCTCCCGAATCAAAATACCAATCTTCACCGTTGGCTGTCCCGATAGTAGAAAGCACTGTGCAAAACGTATTTTCCTTTTTCGAACTGTAGCAATCCTTTGCTATATGGCCGTACTTGGAACATTTCCGACATCTCGGCCCTTTCGGAGGATTCTGTTCTTTAAATGTTTTTCCAAAAACTTTCCTTTTTGCAACAAACGCTGGTTCAGTGGATGTGGCTGGCACTTCTTGAAGAAGTTTTGTTTTGATAACGTCTCCAGTAATGGCTACACCTGAATTTTCCAGAAAGCCATTATCATTGGACGATATTGCTCAGACAAACCAGCCAATAGAAGCGTTCCAATCCACTCTTCGGAAATCACAAAGCCTATTCCGTTGAGTTGATGCGACGTTGAAATTATGCGGTTAACGTATTCGGACATGGATTCGCAAGACAGCAAATCCGTTTTTATCAGCTTGTGGAGCAGTCCGACTCTTCTAGTAAGACCAGAATCTTCAAAAGCTCTCTCCAACTTAGCCCAAACTTCTCTTGCTGTCGTTGCTTCCTTGACGTGCACATAATTCAACGGATCAAGAAGAAGGATGATTTTTGCTCTTGCCTTGCGATCCTTGCCTGCATCCACGGCTACGTAGCTCCCGTCGTCATTCTTTTTCGGCTTTACCACGCACCAGAGATCTTCGAGCTCAAGGAAGGTTTGTACCGCAAACTTCCAAGTGTCCCAATTTTCTCTACCGGTAAGACGTTCGATGCCAGGAAGATTCGACGAAACTATGCTACTACCTGCAGCGCTTGAGGATCCAGTGGAGTTCGGGTTCATCTTAAAACTTCTTCGGAATAACGGCGAAAAGATTCTGCTTCAATCACTGTACGCTTCTGGGTCCTGGGCCCATAACCTATTGGAAGAAATGCAGTCAACCAGCTTGGTGTACGGTTAGAAACAGAATGAATTGTATTTCATACAAAAACTTATAACTACACAAATTCATAGGTTACTATGATTAAATTACTCATAACCCAAATACGGCTTACTATAATTCCAATAATATCGATAAAAAAGTGGCGAGAAAAAAGCATTTAAATTGGGGTTTTTATTGATGCTGAATTTCAGCATTAATGCCATGTTTTTAATGATTTCCAGTCAATTCACTGAATTTACTGAGTTTACTACAATTTACTGTATACATTACACTACAGCAAATTTTACGGAAAATCAACTATATAAGTGTCAAATTTGTCGTTTCACTGAATATCAGTAAATAAATTACTCAAAATACAGCAATTTATTCTGTCAAAACGACATGTCAGTCAGTCTGAGCCTCAAAACAAAACATAATGCGATGCCCGCTTACTCGTGATTAACAAAACGTTGGATTGGTAGGCGCTTACTAGTGTCGGGTTATATGATTCATTTCACGACCCGACCCGGAGTCGGATGCGAGCCAGCCGGAATCGATTCAGACCCGTGGGTGCAGCGGGTGCGCTAGGTCGGAGTCGAAATCAAATCCGACCCGCGGATACAACGAGTTCGGGTCGACCCGACTGATGAGTAGGTGCGTATGAGTCAAGGTAGGTTCAATACCCGACCCGAACTCGCTGCACCAACGGGTCAGAGTCGCTTATGCTTTCTCGCACCTACTGATCATCCGGGTCGACCCGAACTCGCTGCAGCCTCGGGTCAAAATGAACCTACCGCGACCCGACCCGTCCCGAACTCATTGCACCAACGGGTCGGAGTCACTTATGCTATCTCGCACCTACCGGAGTAGTTGCACCCACTAAACCTACTTGTATCTTTCGGGTCGACCCGGCGATCTAGGGGGCCCCGTCATTGTGGAAGTTCGACTTCGTCGCAATTCTACCCCCCCCCCCCTTCCCTCTTATTTAAATCTTATTTTCAATGAATTCATTTTTCCATTGCTTCACTCACTGTATTTTGTCGAGGGCTCCGAGCTGCAGAAAACCGGGGCCTCATACTACTCAAAGTATTCTATAAAATGTTCTATGAAATCTGCCATAAGTATACTTTTATCAAAGTCGCAAGCAAAGAACGCTGCGATACGTGCGTCAGCTCAAATAAATACCATTTCATCATCGTTGGCAAAAAGCATTGGACAGAGCGAGAAACCGTCATTTTTTGCTGGTGTGGATGCCGGTGCACGAGACACCCAAACCGCACAGAGACACTTGCTGCTAAAATCGAATGCACAGAACGCTGCGCTTAACCACCACCGAAAACCCGTTAAACAACCACAAGCATACAACACACTAGTGATGGGTAAAGTTGGCAAAAATCCGGAGTCGACTCCGATCCGACTCCGTTAAATTCGGACGACTCCGAACGACTCCGGTCGACTCCGAACGACTCCAAACGACTCAAAACGACTCCGAACGACTCCGACTCCGGGCGACTCCGGACGACTCCAAACGACTCCGACGACTCCGAACGACTCCGAACGACTCCAAACGGCTCCGAACGACTCCGACTCCGGGCGACTCCGGACGACTCCGGATGACTCCGAACGACTGCGGATGACTCCGGATGACTCCGACTCCGGGCGACTCCGGGCGACTCCGTACGACTCCGGACGATTCCGAACGACTCCGGATATTGCAGCGCGGACCTACCTTCCGGAGTCGATTCCGAATTTAACGGAGTCGGATCGGAGTCGACTCCGGATTTTTGCCAACTTTACCCATCACTAGTGTGTTGTATGCTTGTGGTTGTTTAACGGGTTTTCGGTGGTGGTTAAGCGCAGCGTTCTGTGCATTCGATTTTAGCAGCAAGTGTCTCTGTGCGGTTTGGGTGTCTCATGCACCGGCATCCACACCAGCAAAAAATGACGGTTTCTCGCTCTGTCCAATGCTTTTTGCCAACGATGATGAAATGGTATTTATTTGAGCTGACGCGCGTATCGCAGCGTTCTTTGCTTGCGACTTTGATAAAAGTATACTTATGGCAGATTTCATAGAACATTTTATAGAATACTTT
The DNA here is from genome assembly GCF_017562075.2 of Anopheles merus. Lineage (NCBI taxonomy): Eukaryota > Metazoa > Arthropoda > Insecta > Diptera > Culicidae > Anopheles > Anopheles merus. The sequence continues at coordinate 128,592 of NW_024427592.1, read as the reverse complement.
GAGTAGTATGAGGCCCCGGTTTTCTGCAGCTCGGAGCCCTCGACAAAATACAGTGAGTGAAGCAATGGAAAAATGAATTCATTGAAAATAAGATTTAAATAAGAGGGAAGGGGGGGGGGGGGGTAGAATTGCGACGAAGTCGAACTTCCACAATGACGGGGCCCCCTAGATCGCCGGGTCGACCCGAAAGATACAAGTAGGTTTAGTGGGTGCAACTACTCCGGTAGGTGCGAGATAGCATAAGTGACTCCGACCCGTTGGTGCAATGAGTTCGGGACGGGTCGGGTCGCGTTAGGTTCATTTTGACCCGAGGCTGCAGCGAGTTCGGGTCGACCCGGATGATCAGTAGGTGCGAGAAAGCATAAGCGACTCTGACCCGTTGGTGCAGCGAGTTCGGGTCGGGTATTGAACCTACCTTGACTCATACGCACCTACTCATCAGTCGGGTCGACCCGAACTCGTTGTATCCGCGGGTCAGATTTGATTTCGACTCCGACCTAGCGCACCCGCTGCACCCACGGGTCGGAATCGATTCCGGCTGGCTCGCATCCGACTCCGGGTCGGGTCGTGAAATGAATCATATAACCCGACACTAGAGTCGCCCGGAGTCGCCCGGAGTCGGAGTCATCCGGAGTCGTTCGGAGTCATCCGGAGTCGTCCGGAGTCGCCCGGAGTCGGAGTCGTTCGGAGTCGTTCGGAGTCGTTCGGAGTCGTTCGGAGTCGTCGGAGTCGTTTGGAGTCGTCCGGAGTCGCCCGGAGTCGGAGTCGTTCGGAGTCGTTTGGAGTCGTTTGGAGTCGTTCGGAGTCGACCGGAGTCGTTCGGAGTCGTCCGGAGTCGTTCGGAGTCGGACTCGTTCGGAGTCGTTTGGAGTCGTTCGGAGTCGTCGACTCCGGACGACTCCGGTCGACTCCGGACGACTCCGACTCCGGGCGGATCTAGTGGTTCCATTTTGCCGGAATCCGGAATAGTCGGAGTCGGATCGGAGTCGTGGGTGCGCTCCATACAGCACATCACTATAACACACCCAGACAAAAATTTAAAGGCCCCAACACATTATTTCAATACACCGGCTCGGAGCCGGAGAAATTAGCAGGAAAAATTGACACCAAGCACGCGTCGCTTTAAAAAGCCTAGGAAGGTCGTTTGGTCAACGGTGCTTCAGTGGGTTGAGGTTTCATTCGAGAAACGATTAAATCGATGTCATTGTGTGCGCTCTTGGCTGGGATGAACCGTCCTGTTCTTGTATACGGGGCCCCTGCTACCGATATGCGATTGTGTGCCGAAAGCAGACAGCTGTTTCACACTAAAAATGGTATTCACATTCCTGGCCTGGGATACTGGAGTGTGTGTGTTTTTTCATGCAAATACTAAAATTTTCATTCTTGGCCCTAATCGACCACAACAAGTTTGTGGATCGAAGAGAAGGGGAAATGGGAAAGATTTAAGATTGAAGGTATTATAGAGTTGCGTGTTGCTTAATCGAGTACTGTTTTATGACTGACGATTTATTCCTATCCTTACATATACATAGATATACTTATCTTTAACGCTTACACTATACGCTTACGCTATACCTATACTTAGACACTACATTCTCCCCCTTAAACGAAGTTTACTTCTATCTTGGATATTTCAATCTTGGTTGTCCTTCTAATCTTTTTGATCGTCTTAACGGCGGAGGACTTGATTCACTCCTTTTCCTTTTATGTGAAATATTTACATTTGTTGGTGTTATGATTACATTCTTATTCATTCGATTATCCTTTTTCCTTATTTGGTTTTTATGCACCATACGTATTACTCCATTCAGACTAATCAAGTATCTTAAACCACTTATTTTCTTTTTGACTATTGCTGGAATCCATCTCATATGTTCCTTAAAGTGGTTTTTATAATACACTTCTTCTTCTTCTTCATATTCATCTTGATCTTTTATCACATGGACTTGCTTTCTTGTTTCTTCCTTCGTTGAGACTTGTCTTTCATGTCCTTTTATAGGATTTACTTTTGCTATTAATGTGTGTGGTACATAACAAAATACTCTCTCTGATGGTGTGACTTTAGTTACCGTACATGGACTGTTTCTATAACTGATTAGAAAATGATTCAGCTTCCTTTGTAGACTTAATGGTTTTAATCTCGTATCCAACAAATACTTTTTAAGACTATCTTTTACTGTCCTAACCGCTCTCTCGGCCAACCCGTTTGACTGTGGGTGGTACGGCGGGGACTTACTGACTTTTATACCTTTTGCTCTTAAGAATGACAAAAACTTTTCTGAACCAAAAGGAGGACCATTATCTGACACTATTTCCTCTGGCAATCCAAAACATGCAAAAATATTTCAAGCATCTCTATGACATTTTCCGCATTAGTGCTTCTCATAATTTTAACCTCCATGAACTTGGAAAAACTATCGACTATTATGAATAGTGTACTATTTTCAAAAAAGAAAAAATCGATTTGCACTCTCTGAAACGGACGCGTGCATTGTACCCATTTCGTTGTGACTATTTCTTTTGGTACGATTTGTCTACACTGACAGACTTGACATGCTTTTATGCACTGTTCAAAATCTCTATCCATATTTTTCCACCATACGAGTTTTCTAGCTGACATTTTCATTCTTACTAACCCATTATGATTTTCATGGAATAGACTGACTATTTTATCTTTTAGCTTATCTGGTATTACTACTCGATCGTTGAAAAACAACACTCCATCTTCGATTGCTAAACTGTTGCGAAAATTAGCATAATCTTTCAATTCCCAATTCACATTATTTGACCATCCGTACTTCACATTTATGTAGACTTTATGCAAAATACTATCTGACTTTTGGAATTGTTTGACCAACTCAATATCTACAATTGAGGAAGACGACATCGTGTTTAATTGCGTGAATTCATCTTCTATCTCTAAAACTTCTGCCAAGGGTAATCTACTTAACCCATCCACATGACTCATACATTTCCCTGGTCTATGCTCTATCACGTATTCATAATTCGCTAATAACAATGCCCATCGGCTCAGCCTAGCTACTGCTATAGAAGATGTTGTTCTTGATGGTTTAAATATTTCTTTGACACCTGTATTATCAGTTACCAGTTTAAATTTGATGCCGTAAATGTACTTGTGAAATTTTTGGACACCAAAAATAACAGCTAATGCTTCCTTATGAACCTGAGCATAATTTCTCTGTGCTTGAGAAAGAGTTGTTGAAGCAAAATATATAGGTTTTTCTACTCCTCCAATTTCATGAGACAACACTGCTCCTAACCCGTAAGGACTTGCATCCACTGCTAATATGACAGGTTTTTTTGGATCAAACGGTACTAAAATGTTGTTGGTAACTAACATTGCTTTTGTTTTCTCGAATGATTCCTGACACTCCTTTGACCATTCATATTTTTTCTCTTTGCGTAGAAGTTGATACATTGGACTTAGTATTGTTGCTAGATTTGGCAAAAACCTGCTGTAGTAGTTTATCATGCCTAGATACGCTTGTAATTGCATCACATCTGATGGTACCGGTGCTTTAATAATCGCTTTTACTTTCGACTCATTCGGTGTTATTCCGTTCTTTGATATTTTGTAGCCTAGGTACTCTACTTCAGTTTTAAAAAAATCCGACTTTTTTTCATTTATCTTTACTTTATGAATTTCTAGCTTTTTTAAAACCTTACATAAATTTTATTTGCATTGTTTTTCGTTTTCTCCACCAACTATTATGTCGTCCATATACGCAATGCCTTTAGTATTTAACAATATTTGATCGACTATAGCTTGAAATATTGCAGGTGCTGATTGTACTCCAAATGGCATTCTAGTGTACTTATATAAACCCTTATGTGTATTTATCGTACACACATTTTGAGAGCTTTCCGATAGCTTAACTTGTAAATACGCTCCTGTTAGATCTATTTTGCAAAACACTTTCCAATTTGCAATTTTTGCCAAAATATTATCAATCCTCGGTAATGGGTAATGTTCAACCGAAAGGTACCTATTTATTGAAGCTTTTCCATCCAAGCAAATGCGTACAGAGCCATCATTTTTTCCTACCACCACTATAGGACTCGCCCACGCCGATGTACGTGTTGGTACAAGTATACCGTCATCCACTAATTTAGTTAGGTTGGCTTCTACTTTTTCAATTAGAGCGAACGGCACTGAATACGCTTTGTGAAATATGGGTGTATAGTTTGGCTTTAACACTAAATTCGCTTCAAATCCTTCTATCGCTTCTTTATGATCACCGTTTGTTAAATTCGGAAACATTTTTTTTATTTCTTCAAGCCATTTATCGGTATCAATTTGATTTAAATTAAAACTTTTTCGCCAATTAGGAAATAATATGTCTAACGCATCACGACCTAGTAGAGGATTCCCTTTGTTTTCAGTTGCGATTACTGTTATTTCTAGACTGACCGTTTTAGTCTTTGTGCTTACATTTACACATATTTTTCCTAACGGTACTACACGTTGACCCGATGCCGTAATAAAACGCAAATGTGTTTGTTCTAATTCGATATTGGCAAATTTTTCGTTATACACACTCTCCGGTATGACTGTATTACACGCACCACAGTCTATCTCAAACTCAACGTCTTTCTCATTAACTTTTAGTACGCACACTTCTGGACTACTAATCGCGTTATCATCGAATATGCGTGTTAGTGACACATCCCTATATTCCGATCGCAAACTATGCACGTTAGTATTTCGGCAACACGACGACACATGACCATACTTCTTACAAGTGAAACACTGCCACATACGCGCAGGACATGTCTGTGGATTATGCGCTCTTCCACATCTGTAACACTTGCTCTCCTGCTTATGCGCACTGCTCTGTTGATGTATAGGTGTACTGCTTCCACGGTAGTAGTGCACTTTCGGACCGACGCTTCGTTTTGGCGCACACTTTATCACCGCCATCTCCCTCGGTTTCTCCTTCGCTGCAAACGTTTCGTTTTGTTCATCTGCAGCTTCCCACGTTCTGGCGATATTTTCTGCGCTCTCGAATGTTAAATCCGACTCTCGTAGAAGACGTTTTCGTAATCCTTCATCTCGAACACCAGCTACTAGTTGATCTCGCAAGCATTGTGCTAAACAGCACGTGAATTTACACGATTGTGCGAGTGCTTTTAGTTCAACGATGTACTCTGCAACCGACCGATCTTTTTGCAGACAGTTTCTGAAGTTAAACCGTTCCGCTACTACGTTGACTTTCTGTTCCAGTTGCTCTTGTAGCTTAATGCACAGCTTCTCATAGTTCACCGTTTTTGGCTGTTCAGGCAACACCAGCTTTGATATGAGGCTATACAGCGACGCTCCACCCAAGGTCAGCAACATAATCGTCTTCTTCGATGGTTCCACCTCGTTTACTTGGAGAAAAATATCCATACGTTCCAAGTACTCCCTGACGATCTCGCCCATGACAAATGGTTCAATTTCACCGATTAACGACATGACTTTAGACTTGTGTAATTTGACTTTTTCGGTAGCTGTATCCTCGTCGCCAACTATTATAGAGTTGCGTGTTGCTTAATCGAGTACTGTTTTATGACTGACGATTTATTCCTATCCTTACATATACATAGATATACTTATCTCTAACGCTTACACTATACGCTTACGCTATACCTATACTTAGACACTACAGAAGGGAGGGGGGGGGGGGTATGGAAATGCGCAATGGACCTATAGGCCATGTTAATTTACATATGTTTTTTTAATCGATTATTCCATTTTTTCTCGAATACAACAAAATCAAAAACTGTTACAGCTGTGTCTACATATATCTCTACATCATCTACATACTCAGCAATTTGGGGGGCCCGTTGATGATCCCGTCGATTGAGGGGCCCCTTGCATTTGGTGTCGTCAACCCAATACACATGACGCCCCCCCCCCCTGGGGGCTATGTTTACTAAAAGATTTACTATTACTATCAGAACTATCAGAAGCATATTTATTTTATTTATGAGAAGCATTGTTCTATCAGAAGCAGAACATATTTGCCGTTTTAACATGTGCAACGAAACTACGCGGACATTTCCAAAGAAAATCTAATGCATAGAACGCTACGCACGAGTTGGGTAAAGCGAAAATCCGTTACAACAGCAAACTACATACACATACGACATTTAAAGACTCCGAAACCAATCTCAACACAACGGTTCCTAGCCAGAGAAATTAGCAAGAAAAATTGGTTGACACCAAGCACGCTCTTTTTATCTGTTGAGGTTTCATTCAAGAATCGATTCAGATGTCGATGTGTGCGCTCTTTAATTTGGCATGTGTCTGTGTTATCACGTAAAAACTAAAAACTCGTGCCCCGGCTAACTTTTGGGACCCCAGTCCAAATTGTAGACTGGACGAAGTGATGATGGAGGCATGCTGTTGCAGGGTTAGGGTCAGATTTGCAAGGGTCGACGGAAAGTAAATATCGATATGAATGAATTCGTAAAAATTGAAACAATAAAGGGTCTATAGCGGTCGGCAAAGTCCGGCCCGCCGCAATATGCAGACAGGCCCGCGAAAATATTTGCGCAATTTTGAAAGATAGGAAGATCCTATTCATTAAAAATTAACTGAACATATTATAGTATGACATTTCAGATCGTTGAACTTTTCCAAATTTGATCACCTTATCATAGATTGGCGACCAATGAATTTGACCATTTGAGGATAAATTTGAAAATAATAACGAATATTTCACAAAAAAATGATTTTTGATTTTACGAGAACAATGGTTACACACTATTGCATTTTAAGAGTAGAACGATTTTCTAGGAACTTTTTTTAAGAAATGCGCTATCAATTTGTCTGACCTGGCATTACTTGTCCATAAAGCCTCATAATAGTACTGAACGATTATACGTTTGCCTCGATAATTTATCAGCTGTTAAGGTTTTTGTACCATCTTTAGAATATCCTGAAAACAATTAGCAAAATCTTGTGTGCTACAGTAAAATAAATTGTACATTATACCGATTGAAAATGAATTAGTAAGAACATATGAAATTCCAAAAATTGCCTAAAGTGGCCGTAATTCGAAGCAAGACGGTGCATCAGTATTCATTGTAAAGGTAAACACCAACGTAAAAGCAAAATATTGTTCTAATGTTATTCTCATATTTACGAGAAACAACTTTAGAATTTTGCCCGGAATTCGAAGGAAGATTGTTTATGAAGTTGTAAACTTCGGTCTGCCGAAACAAAATTGAGTTTTGTTACTGTCAAGATTTTAAATTAAATCGTCCGTAATGTGAAACAAGAGCATTATACTGTAAAATAGGAAAGAAAATATCGTTTAGAACCATCGTTCTTGCCAACAAAAGACTAACGTAACTAGCTTAGTGAAAACAATAACTTCCCAACATACAACCAGGAATCAAAGGCGCTAAACCTTTAACTTCTTTTGAGTGTAAATAAAACCAACTCCGATCATTCGATCAGATTCGAACATCTATCGACTTCTCATTTAACCTTCGTATCAATGACCAAAAATACATCCTCATCTTTATGACCACCTACCCGGGGTGGGTAATACATTTTATACAGAAATTTGTATTTTTATTGATCAAAAATGTCTTTTTTAACTTATTTCATGCAGCTATAATAACAATACTTCTTTTTATGTTATAAATTTATTATGTATGACTTTTAGTTACGTAAATTGAATGCACAGCAATTAATTCAATTGATACTAATACACCGCCATGTCTTCCCGACTGTCGGGGAAATAATTTTAATCTATGTGACATTAGAAGAATGTTACGAGCTATAAAACTTTTGGAATAGATTCTATAAATATAACTACAAGAGGTAAAAGTTGATTTTATTTTTTAAAGCACAATAAAAATAAAAAAAAAGTTTTAAAACATGTTTCTCTAGGTATTGGTTCGATTTGATAATCGAATAAAAAGTTATCATAAAAAGAATACGCAAAACATTAAAGAATTTACTTATGTCCCCAACCCAAGGCCTTCAACATTTCCAGTAAGGGAAACCTCCTAAAGGTTTCTATGATCGCCAGGACGATCAAGTGTCGAAAGTCCGCTTCGAAACAATACCCACAGTACCCAAAAATCGAACATACCACAAAACCTTTCAGATATAACTGATTGTTCAGTAATTGATATCGATTGAAAAGTGGCGAAAAAAAGTATTTGAATTGGGGTTTTTATTGATGCGCAGGGTTGCAGTCCGTTCTGCCCATGTTCATCTCTGTTTCATTAACTTTTATACAGATGTGAACTGTATTTTGCTGAAACAAGTTTGATGATTTGGTATGCTCTCACGGTTACCACGAAATTTCAGCAAGAACAGCACAGTGGCGTGAAGATTTTTCTCAACCAAAACATTCTTTTACATTCCCAACATTCCTGCAAGCCGAATACTCACCTGAAATTTTATCGGGGTGTCTGTAAGCGCCTACAAAATCAACTTTTTGTTCATCATGAGCAAACGGGCATCGCATTATGTTTTCTTTTGAAGCTCAGGTTGACTAACATGTCGTTTTTACAGAATGAATTGCTGCATTGTCAGTAATTTGGTTCACTGATATCCAGTGAAACGACAAATTTGACACTTATATAGCTGAATTTCAGTAAAACTTGTTGTACTGCAATATGTTCAGTAAATTGTTTAACTGAAAATCAATGAAAACATAGCGTTAATGGTGAAATTCAGCAAAACTATCTATTACTGAATAGCTTTCAGTAAAAAACAATACTGCAGCAAACTTCGAAAATTTGCTGTGTATGATCCGTACACCATTATACCCTCTCCCCCCTCCCCCGTCGAAGGATTTGGTTATGAAGCTCTATCATATCATCTCTATCATCTCTCTATCATCTCTATCTATCATATCTACCGTCTACCATAAAGCCTAGGGCCTCCGAGAGGCTTGATCCGCCACTGAATCGCATGTGATGGAGCACAGATACAGGCCTAAAGAGATCGTTTCAGCAGAAAGCTTTTCAAAGTCCTCGCTATACGACCCGAAAACTCGAGGCAAAAACTCAAAAATCTTATGCATATGTTATGCATACCACCGTGCACACAAAACAATTGAAATATGAAGCTAGTGAAAACTTGTGAACAAATTTCACCAAATGAATATTGTTGGAAATTGAATTTAATGAATAGTAGTTAGTTTAGAAATTTGGATTTAATACATTAATTCAAGTTTCATGTCGATCGTGAATTATTTCAAATGGTGAAATATTTCAACTTAACTAGATCGATTGCGGATTGGAACTGGAGAATGAACTCTTGGAATTAGAAATGAAATGGAGAAACAAATGAACTTTATGTAATGAAATGAAATGTGATTAAACAGTAGCAAATTGATTGGCGCTAAGGACACAACGGTTTTATCGATACTTTTCGGCTTTCGGCAATCCGTATATCACAGCCAGCTTAGTGATAATTTATTACATTTATTGGACCTTCATCGCTTTGCATCAAGAGCTTGGGAATATGCTCTGCATCAAGAGCAGCAAGTGTGCTGATTCATCATCGTCGTTTACCGCCATCGCAAATCACCCTGCATCAGGGGCAACGGTCAACGATCGGTCGCCATCGAATTTCGCGCCAAGTACATTCGTTTCGATTCGATTTTTCGTGACGTGAGTGTTTCGTGGGAATGGATAAGAATAGCGGTCGGCAAAGTATTTGTTAGAGCAGCTGCACGAATCGTGTAGATTTGAACTACGGATCATCGTCGACGGAACAACAAGTGCTTAGTTTGTGCTCCGTGCTTCTCCAGTTTTTTTGGGTTGAACTTCGTAGTTTCTCTGTGATATTGTACTAGCTTCAAATAGTTAAGCGCTGCCCTTGCCGCTCTTGTACATACCGATACCGGTGATATCGCAGCATCCTGCTTAAACGATATTTCATCAGCTGATATCGCATTCTTTGATCGCATCTTTGGCCATCGAACATCAGACTTCCAGTTGCATTACGCACACTAAGACGCATAATTATCTGCGAGTCAGCTCATCGTTTACGCCAACACCATTGTATCACTCACACCAGCCAGTGATATAAAATACACAATCATGAGTGACACATGCAAAAAGTGTTTACTCCTCATTGCTGGTGAAAGCATAAAATGTTGTGGTAATTCGGAGTTGTCTACATGTACAGTTGCTTTTCATCCAAGGTGCCTTAACATTACGAATGCATGTAGTAAAGAATTGTTCAGCTACAGCGGTCTCAGTTGGATATGCACACAGTGCCATGAAAGCAAATCTTCTTGTATTAGTACAATAGCCCAACTCCTACAAACCTTCAAAGAAGATATAGTAAAAGAAGTAGACAAGCGATTCAGTGATCACATATACACCGACATTATTACGGCGTTACAATCAAATACCAATTCGTCTAATTCATCAGGTTGTCCTTCTTTTTCTTCTTCTTCTTTGGCTCAACAACCGATGCCGGTCAAGGCCTGCCAACACACTTGTGGGGTTGGCTTTCAGTGACTTATTGATTTCCCCCCATAGCAGGATAGTCAGTCCTACGTATGGCGGCACGGCATCATCGATAGCAGTTATTCCGCCCGCAAGAATGCAACATTCTACGTTAGATTCGTTGAAAACAAGGATAGAAAAAACCCGTTCTCGTTCACTCATACTACCATCCTGTACAGATAAACAAACAATTATTCGAAATTGCAACACTGAATTAAAGCATGGTACAGCTGATATACCTGAAGAGGTCAAGTTCATTCCTAACACAGAAACCTAATTCTGGCTTTTTGTTACGAGAGTTGATCCCAGCACAACAATAAATGATATGCGTGAACTGATATCAAAACAATTGGGTACTACCGATATTTTGATATATAAGATTCGACCACACAACATGTCTTATGAACTAAAGTTCATCTCATTCAAAATCGGTGTACCTAAATCGCTATTGAATCTAGCGTTAGAACCCAGCACTTGGCCGCTAGGCATGGCATACAAAAGATTTGTTTCCAATGGCAATCCAAAAAACGAGAATGCACCGTCGTCCCAATCTCGTGCTCGCATGAGGCAAACGTTCAACGGCCCGTTAGTGCACCTGCCGCTAACGACAACAACAGAAACTTTACCGCTACACTCTTCATCGATCATAGAACCATGCTCCCCGATTCTGTTGACATCTCCGCCGCATCTTCTGTCCCCATCCCCTCCAACACAACGATACGAATTGCGCAGTCAGATGATCCGGTAAGCTCACATGATCATGTTAATATTTTACGATCCGATAATAATAATAAAACAATGAAATTGATTATGTTAACTTAAAAGTATATTATCAGAATGTGCATGGGCTCCGATCAAAACTCAGTGATTTTTTGCTGCTTCATCAGTATGCGACTATGACATTATTGTACTAACGGAAACTTGGCTGGACAGTACAATTTACTCCGGTCAACTTTTTGACAACTGGTATACGGTCTTCCGAAATTATCGAAATTCTGCAAATAGTAAAAAGATTAAAGGAGGAGGGGTTCTAATCGCAGTACTATCAAAATGGGTGAGTCAAATGTTCTCTTCTGACCCTTCAATTGAAACCGTGTTCATTCGTATCACAAACATGAACACTGCCCACATTATTGGAGCCATATACATACCTCCAGATAAATCTGATAACACACATGTAATGAATGCTCTATGCTCAACCGTGCGGAACGCTAGAGAAGCGCACCTACACGATTAATTGTTAATACTAGGAGATTTTAACCAACCTAATCTTGCATGGAAGTTGTCAGACAGGGGACTACCAATGCTCGATTTTTCTGGTTCTCAAATTTCCACCTTATGCGGGGATCTGCTGGATGAAATGAACTATGCAGGCTTGACACAAGTTATATTTATTAAAAATATCAAAAACAATGTACTAGACCTCATTTTTGCTGACGACAATATTGTGAAGGAAGGGATGCAGATCCAATCTACACAAGATTGGCTAATAAATACCGATGTGTATCATCCATGTTTAATTGCGGAATTCAAATCGTATTGCACTAATATCAACGATCCTGTCTCGGACAACGCTAATACACTCATGAGCTTTAATTTCCGCAAAGCCGACTACGCTAAAATGGATGCTATGCTGCGCGATGTAGATTGGTCCTTCTGTAATCCCGACTGCACCACCAACTATGATTTGAAAACCGCTATTCGTTCCTTCACTGATAAACTAATAAGTATATTCGCTGAATGTTGTCCCTTAAAGACAGCATCAAGAAAACGTGGACCTCCATGGAGTAACAGGATATTAAATAATATAAGATGGTCTAAAAATAGAGCCAAGCGCCGATATAAACGCACTCGTTTGCCATCAGACAAGCTCTGGCTAAATACCATTACCAGCCATTTTAGACAAGTGAACAAACTGCTCTACAATGATTACATACAAAATCTACAATCACAGTTCATCGATTGCCCAACATTATTCTGGCAATTCGTGCACAATAAACGAAAGGACAGCGGCGCATCTAGTCATCTTGTTTGGAACGATAAACATGCAGATAATCGCTACGACATATGTCAACTATTCGCTGAAAAATTCAAAAGCGTTTATTCTGTTGATACTACTACCTCATCGCTGCTTAAGGTTGCTTTGGAATACACACCTTCTAACGCTTTCTGTGTTTCGCTTAATGATTTCGAGATTAACGGTGATATCATCTGTAATGCCATCAATCGACTGAAAACTTCATATATTCCGGGGCCCGATGGGATACCGACCATCGTAACGAAAAAGTGCGTTGATGCTTTGCGCGCTCCTCTAGACAGTGTTTTTACAGCATCGCTTAAAATGGGAATCTTTCCTGAGCCGTGGAAATTTTCATGGATGACACCTATCCTTAAAAGAGAACCTAAGAATGATGCAAAAAACTATCGTGGTATAACATCTCTATGCACTTTAGCAAAAATCTTGGAAATCAAGATCTACGACGTCCTAGTTATGTCATGTATCAATTACATATCGGTCACGTAACCACCAACTTAGCTCAGTTCGTTTTGGAATGTCATACATCGTTTGAATCGGAATATCAAATGGATACAGTGTACACTGATTTCCGAGCTGCGTTTGATAGCATCAATCACAACATCCTTATGCAAAACTCGCACAGCTTGGTATTTTCCCTCTTGTCATCGATTGGTTAAAATCATATCTGACGGACAGAATGTATTCTGTAAGAATAGATAACATCTATTCGCAACCATTCACAAATACTTCGGGAGTTCCACAAGGCAGCAACTTGGGGCCGCTATTATTTACACTCTACATAAACGACGAGACTCTTATTCTCCCAAAACATTCTGTACTACTTTATGCTGATGATATTAAACTTTTTTCAGTTATCAGGTTAATCGATGACTTTTTCGCGCTCCAGAACAATCTCAACCTATTCATCAATTGGTGTGTGGCAAACCAGCTAAACCTCTGTGTGGATAAATGCAGCGCGATTACATTGAGCAGGAAACGAATCCCTTTAAACTTTTATTACTCATTGCACAGTTACAATTTGTCTCGCGTGTCATCAGTCAGGGATCTTGGTGTGATCCTTGATTCATCACTATCCTTTCGCGAGCATTACCACTCTATTATTACCAAAGCCAATAGGATGTTAGGATTTGTAATCAGGCAAACTCTTGAGATAAAAGATCTATTATCCACTAGTCTGCACAATCTTGGTCGATTGGTTATACGCGCCCTCGTATTGTTCAAATGGGCTTGCAAACGGCATTAATGACTGCTTCTGATTGCTTTAAAACAGCACTTGAACCACTCATAAAAGAGATTCGCTCCGGTTTTACTCTTGTTAATCAAGCTCATTCAGCAACACCGCTTAGTAGCCAGCCTTCTCAAATGAGGCGAGTGAACCATGCGAAAAGGCTATTTTCTAATGTAACCAAAACGCAAACACCAGAAGATCAAACAAGATTGAACAACAGCAACAATAACTATATATTTCGCGTCTCTCTACTGACACTACAAAAAAAAAGTCGAAAAAACAGTGAAGCACTTTTTGGGCACTGATGATGTGTTTGGTCCATTGTTTGTGGCGTAAGGACACTGACCTATCTACAGTTACCTTCTTATCATTCAAAGTGCTAATACCAGCATCGCTCCGTACTAAAGCACTGAACCCAACAAACTGGCCAAGTGGCCTTCCGATCCGGGAATTTGTCGATCGAAAAAACTCCAAAGCTCTACCGAGCTTTGTAATGCCTTCACAAACAAATTACACACCTGTTGCCGGTATGCCAATCACGGACGAACAACCTCCAGAATGCCTGAACACAACTTTGATCTACCCGGTACTATAATTAAACAACCTAATGAATGTTGTGGTGTGAAATATTCCGCGACTCAGTGCTATACTCAACTACCATTTCATTTCGTTCCACATTCAACTGTATCGACGCACGCAGAGACCACTATTGAAAACAATGGCCAAACACTAAACCGGCATAATAATGACCTTACCATATATTACCAAAACGTTCATGGACTCCGCACTAAACTTGAGGATGTTTACATTGCTTCTAGTGAGCTTGAATACGATGTTATTGTTCTCACAGAAACATGGCTTGATGATACAATACTATCGCAGCAGGTAATCTGTGACAAATACGCTATCTAAAGAAGCGATAGAAATGCTAATAACAGTGTCAGACAGATTGGTGGTGGTGTCCTGATCGCTGTTTCCAAACGTCTCAAATGCCTTCCTGTGCACACCAATATAACGTGTATTGAACATTGCTGGGTTAAAATCCTGCTGCCTTCAAGTAAAATCTTTGTTGGTGTAAGTTACATCCCTCCTGATCTTAGTACAAATACTGCAATTATGACTGCTTTCGACGAGGCTCTTGATAGTGTGAGTGCTTCTATGAACGACAACGATACGATGTGTCTGTTGGGTGACTTCAACCAACTAATGATCGCCTGGCGTGCTATCGATAGGTACTATGAACCCGCGTCATCTGTGCCTGGTCAAAATCGCTTTTTGGATTTGATAAATATCATTGCTTAAAACAAATTAGTGGGATAGTAAATGATCTAAGAAGACAATTGGATCTTGTGTTCGTCTCAAATGAGCTTGAAAATAGCGTGCCTATGCACTCAGTCAATGTCCCCCTTGTCGCGATTGTTCCGGTTGATTACCACCATCCACCACTGGAAATCACGCTGCAGAACTCCCACACTAGTTAAGACGATAATTCCGGCATAGTCTTGCCTGGTGCTGTATCTGCTTATAATTTTGCCAGAGCTGATGTTGTTAGCATAAAGCAAGCGTTGAGCGACACTGATTGGACTAGACTTCAAAACATGGAAGTAGAAGCTGCTTCTGAATACTTAACGTCAACAGTGTCAAACATCATTGAACAATTTGTACCTAAACGAATATTTACAAATTCACAACCATGGTGCACTAGATACCTTAAAAGGTTAGAAAGAATGCGTCGTTCTGCGTATCGTATATTCAGTCGTACACGCAAAGAAGCCGATAGAAGCAATTTCCTGGAGGCTGCAAGGATCTTCAAGTTTCATAACCGAAAATTGTATGCTAATTACATCCGCCGTGTCCAGATATCCATTCGGGCTTGTCCAAAATCATTTTGGAACTTTATGGACCGTAAGATGAAACGTACTTCCCTCCCATCATGCATGACACTTGATGGTCGATTATTTACCGACACGCGAGAAATATGTAATGGTTTTGCAGAGCTGTTTGCGCGTAGTTGCACGAGCTATCCCGAACACAACCTGAAGGTAGAGGAAGCGTTACGTTTTGTGGCTCAGGACTCCGTAGACATTTCATTGCCTTCTTTTACAATCGATGATGTACGTTTAATGGCTTCAAAGCTGAAACCCTCCTCAGCCTCTGGACCCGATAACATTCCGGGAATAGTGATCGTTTCATGCATCGACGAATTGGCTTCACCACTAGCAACCATTTTTAATAAATCACTTAGCACTGGATTCTTCCCTGACCAATGGAAAAAGTCATGGATTTTTCCTGTTTACAAAAAAGGCGACAGAACTTCTATCTCAAATTATCGAGCTATTTCCTATGTGGGCTATGTGCCCCCAGTAAACTGTTCGAATAATTGGTTCATAAACATATAATGCATGGCGCTATTAACGTATTTACACCTTTGCAACATGGCTTCCTACCTGGACGCTCCACCGTCACAAACTTATTGCAGTTCTTGCATTTTACTTATAAGCAGCTAGACAAAGGGTTCCAAGTAGATACTGTTTATACTGATTTTCACTCTGCTTTCGATAGCGTCAATATCCATACTTTGACTAGCAAACTTTTAAAGCTTGGTTTTCATATCAGTATAGTTAAGTGGCTGAATTCCTACCTATCGTGTCGTTCAGTACGTGTTAAGATTGGGGATTGCATCTCTAGTGAATTTAGCAGGGTATCTGGTGTTCCTCAAGGCAGCATTTTAGAGCCTCTATTATTTAATCTCTTTATTAACGACATTGTCTACGCTATACCTGACTGCCCGGTTCTACTATACGCAGATGACCTTAAAATGTACTTTCCTGTGCGTAGTTCTAATGACTGTCTCCGATTGCAAGGCTTTCTTTCTATTTTTAATAATTGGTGTTCCTTAAACTGTTTGTCACTCAACGTCAGTAAGTGCTCGGTTATTTCGTTTACTCGTGCGAGAGCTCCATTATGTTTTAATTATGTTCTTTCTGACACTTCATTGCCTCGATCTGAAACTGTTAGGGACTTAGGAATTATATTAGACACGAAACTTTATTTTGAAAAACAATTTGACGACGTAATTGCTAGGGCCAACAGGACTCTTGGACAAATAATTAGAAGTAGCAAAATGTTTCATGACCCTCTCTGTTTAAAATCACTTTACTGTTGCCTTGTTCGTCCTTTGATTGAGTACGCTTCAGTTGCTTGGTTTCCGGAGCAAGTTACTAGAATTGAGAGGCTTGAGAGGATCCAGCGAAAATTTACCCGGGTAGCTATTAAGCGGCTTCCGTGGAGACATAACGACGTGCTACCAGCT
Source organism: Anopheles merus (assembly GCF_017562075.2). Taxonomy (NCBI): domain Eukaryota; kingdom Metazoa; phylum Arthropoda; class Insecta; order Diptera; family Culicidae; genus Anopheles; species Anopheles merus. The sequence goes on along the minus strand of NW_024427592.1, from coordinate 111,522 downwards.
TATCATACGAGGTGTCAGTTGTTAGGGCTTGAAACTTTGGAAAAGAGAAGAATGGTTGCCCAAGGAATTTTTATTTTTAAACTATTAACTGGAAGAATCGATGCACCTCTATTGCTAAGTCATGTAAATTTTTATGTCCCTACTAGACCTTTAAGAACTCGACAATTTTTAATAACTGATTTTCGTTATCGTCTTTTCTGTGCTAGGGATCCGTTGCTATTGATGTCCAAGAATTTTAATTTATTTTCAAATGTTATAGACCTGTCCTTTAGTATACCAAAATGTTCTAGTGTCATATGAGATTGCATTATGTCTAATTTTAGGAACACATAGTTTATAAGACATTAGTTTTAATTGTGTATGTAGGCCATGGAGGTTCGATACTTTATAATAATAAATAAATAAATTATGTCTGAAAGCATTATATACCGGATTAGTACGTTCCATCCTAGAGTCTAATTCAGTTATTTTCTCCCCATACTGTCACGTGTGGACGGCTAAGATAGAAACCATACAAAAAAAATCTCCAGAATAGCAATACACCGATTACAATGGGCTTCATCACAACATTTAGATTACCTGTCACGGTGCATGCTTCCTGGTCTACAAACCTTAGAACATAGACGTCGGGCATTACAAGCTACTTTTGTCGCGAAGTTAATCAGTGGGGAAATAGACTCTCCCTACCTACTTGAAAATCTGAATCTTTATGGTCCTGAACGACCTCTCAGGATACGTGAGCTGTTAAGACCTACGTTCTCAAGATCTGCACATTCCTACAATGCGCCAATTAACCAAATGATACATACAAGATACTAAATGACAAATCACTCAATGATCACATCTGCGCACGGTCGATTATTTACAGGGCGTTCGGGAAAATTTTGACAGTCACCTACGGAGAAAGAAATTTTTTTTTATGGCAAAATTAATCATCGGGAATTTTTTGTTTACGAAATAGTAGCTTACCATGTATTTTATTCATTTTATTCAAAATATCCGCCCTCGGCTTCTATTACAGCCTCCACCCGGTCTCCGGAACCGGGAACAAGCCCTGGCGACAGTTTCACGGGTTAGGGCCGCGAAAACGGACCTGATTTTCGACATCAGCTCCGCCTTGGTGTTGCTGGAGGTTCTGTTGGTGTCCCGTTCCACCGCGCCCCACACGAAATAATTCATTGTATTAAGATCCGGGGAGCTGGGAGGCCACACATTCGGCGCGTGCCAGGCTCCACGGGATGCTTTAGCAAGTTGAGCAGCTTCTTGGCGTTCCCCAACCGACGCTCGCGACCCTACCTGTCAACAACTGACCTCTTCGGCGCTTGTAAGAGAAGTACCGGAAGTCGTCATTCAGGGCCATTTTCATGGTGGATGGTGCCATCTCACGTGCCAACGGCCGAATTCCTGTGTGATGTTTTCGCTGCTTGTTCCGTACACTTTTAGCTGTCGAATGACGTATTGTTTGTTTTCCTATGCCAACTCGATCACGAGTTATAAACAAAAATGTAACTGTCAAAATTATCCCAAACGCCCTGTATGTACACATCTCTATCGATCTTAAATTGATAAATAGAGGGCGAAAAAGCTTTTTCTCTCTTATCATCACCAGCAATTTATTACAACGGCTTCGGTAAGTATTAGCAGCAAAAATCCACGAAAGAAAACGAAACTTTATCCGAAAACTATTCGCGACTAAACAGTTCTCTTTACAGTTTGATATTATGTGCCATGGAATGACGGATCGTTTAGTATGTTTGAACTCGAGGTCAATATCCCCGTAACATTTGATGCAAAAATGCATTTTTTGGGCTGGCTGAAGAAAAACAGCTAGGAGAGATAATAACATGATTAATTTTCAAGATAATTTTAAGCTTAGTGATTTAAGTTGCCTTTCGTAAGTTATCCGGAATTTTCACCATGGTGGACGAAGACATTCGTGTGGAGATGATTTAAGTTCTACCTTCGTTTTTAATCAATTTCTCCTAAGTTATCACGACAAAATGGTTACAGTCGAGCTGTTGCATCATGTTGGTCTAGAAAAAAATCGATGAAACAGAGGTGAATGATGTTGGACCAGTTTGCGGACTAGGGTCCTGCCGAAATTCACCTGAAATGATCGCATTGAGTTTTGGCGACATTGTTTGCCGTTGCGAAGCCAGTGGATGCGATTTATAATTCATCATCTGTTTATTAATGTTTCGCAGGTACTATTTCACTGTTTGGCCGGTTGCATCGATCTCCCGGTCTGTCTTCATTTTCAGCTTCTTTTGGATCCTCAGAAATGAACTTCGGATTTCTTTCGATGCTTTGATTGTTGCCTAATAGTGCCAAGATGTTGGCGACCTAAATGCCGAAACGAGCTTATACGACGTCTGCAAACTTCAGCACGGAGTCCATTTTAGACGTTACGGGGTGCCATTCTTTGTCGCGCACGCTTTTAAACGCCTTTCACTTTTTCAGCCAACATGGTTTGAGTTCAATTGATAGAGGTGTCAAATTTTGTCTGCTGACTCATGGATACTACTTTTCAAAGTGCAATTAAGGTTTTATTAGTACGGACTAAGATAAACCCATGAACAATCAACATTTTTTTTGTCAATTTTTTCAATGCAACCGTTATGTAATATCAACAATGTTTCAACACGCAAATTTTTCGGAATGAAGGAGCTTGCATACGAAATTTTATATAAATAAGAGACTGTAGCATATCTACTATACAGAACATATTATAATACGCACTATCAGCTATAGACACACTCACATACTTCAGAATGCCAAATCACACCATTGCAACACATTCATTATCACACATCAGCAAATCAATCCACACCATAAAAGCACACCCCGACCATACCGATCATAGATAAAAACAATTGATACACATTTATGGAAGACAACCGAAACGCGCAGCATAAGCAATTCAAGCGTTATCGCAGCAAACTGCAATATAGCAGACAAACTGACAAACTGATAAGCAACTTATTGCTTAGAACGCAGTGTATGCAAAGCCGGCTACCGCACCCGTTCCTCGGCTAGAACAGTTGAAACTTTCTAGAACATTTGTAAAATCACTAATAGCGCAGCATAAGCACATAATAACAGACACCTCACTTCGATACAATTTTTAAATTGCACCTCATATCAATAACCTTTAATTGCCACAAAAACACATTCCAAAACCATGTGCAATTCCATAACATCTATTGTGTATCAATAAAACCAATTCCGACCGTTACAAAACAGATTCGTTCAGACTGTCAAGATAGGACGTTACGTTGTCCAAAAAACTTCGCCTTTCAAACTTATTTCAAGAGTTATGTTTCCTTTTCCAAGGTAAGGCTTTTAACCTCCAACGTGTCCAGTAAGGGAAACCCCTTCCGGGGTTCCATGATCGCCTGGACGATCTAGTGTCAAAAAGTTCGTTTCGAACAAAATGTTATTCTACTTCGATACATGTTAGCGAAACACTGACCTACCGCGACGGTACTCGTGGATCAATTGTACCGTACGTACGCTCATCAGATTACATGGCAACCGTATCTAAAATCGAACATACTAAGTATATGGCGACCGTAACTATCTTCAAATTTACTACAATACACTTGAATAAAAAAAAATAAAAAAAGATACACTAAGTCCGGTTGCAATAAATTTATTTAAAGTTTTGCATGCGACTTTGCGATGGGAGAGCATTTGACTTCGTTTGAGAAATACATGCAATACAAAGTATTTGTTGCGTCCAGCACACCAGCTCTTTCTTTCGCGTAGTAAAGGTTGAAACTTCAGTTTTCTTAATTCACTTCAACTGTATTAAAAAATTTACTGAACTTGCTTCTCTTGGCGCGATGGTAGAAAGAGGTCGATTTTCGTCTTAGTGTCCGTTTTAAAACTTTGCGCAAACCCGATTGCGGTCATTCTACTTAACTTGTCATCCGTTGCACGCGAAGCTCCTTCGGGATGATCCAAGCGGCGTCGCTGAGAGAGAATTAAGCTTTTCCCGTTGTTTCCCCCCCTGACCCAAGAACGGTGTGTTTGTTTCTACGCGATGCGTTATTCTCTGTTGTTGTTGTTGGCTTTCACACTTTTATGTTCTTTCGATCGCAGAGGTGGTCGAATAAAACTCACGCGTTACTAATAAATTTACTAACGTATGTATTCAACTTCACTCGGTTACAATTGGTGTTGGCTTCGAGCACGCTTCCTTGCTGACCGCTAGTTCTTCAGTGCGCGCTGGTGTTTGGCGGTCAACGTCCGTGACCGCGCAACCGATGACCCCCCGGATCGATCACACGCATACATTGACGGATGATGCTTTGCTGTTATCCGTGAGTTACCGCCGTGAATGCGTCCGGGCCAGGTTAGCTCACAACATCTCCCCCCTTTTAATTACAGACGATACCCCTCGAGCCTACGCGGAAGTCTTCTAAGCCTAGAAGACCGGCGTGGCGACCGTATCGGCTGCTGGCGTCTTGTAGTAGCGAACGGGATTGGGCGTGGAGATGGTTGTGTGGGTGACGCGCTAGTTTGATGGTCCGTCAAGGGAACAGAACTCGATTCCGCTACCGTGCTGTCCGTCAGCAGATCAAACGGCAAATGATCTATGTCCACGTCCTCGCTGGAAGCCCCCACGGCCGAATCACGTTTTCGCAGCTGGTTCACATGGGGCCTGTGAACCCGTTGATTGTTCGTCTGCACCTCGAACATAACGCTGCCCAACTCTCGTATGATTTGCGCCGGAACCCACTTCCATGAATTCCGCGCATAGAACTTGGCGTAGACGAGGTCACCGCGCTGAAATCGTCTATCCAAGTTGGCCGGTTCTGCTTGCGCTGCAGGTGGAGGTTTCAGCAGTTCCAACGCTGTTCGCATTTTTCTGCCTAGCATGGCTTCAGCTGGCGACTGTATGTCCGGCAAAATAGCGTTGGGGGTTGACCGCCCGACAGACAAAGAGAACGAAATTTTCAGGCGAGGGGTAGGCAGAAACAAGCGGTGGGGGCCCGGCCCAAGATCGGATCCGAAGTCCGTTGTTTTGGGCTCGAAATTAAAAATGGCGGATGGAGCGCTACCACGGAGAGAATGCGCTCTCTTGCTTGCCTTTAAAATACACGAGGCGCTCTCGCTGTAAAGAACGCTCGCTCGCGCTGTTTTATCATACCCCTTCCTCCCCGTTTCTTTCGGCTTGCGCTGCGCTGAGCTGGTACCCCCTCCCACTTGATTCCAGCGAATTGCGCTGCGCTGGACTGACACCCCCTCCCACTTGTTTCTTTCGTAGCACGCTGTGCGCTTCCCTTCATTCGGATTTGGTGCACCCGAATCAAAACAAAAACTTGAACACATTAAACTTGGTTTATATTTTATTACTTTTATTGCAAATAAAGGGGCATTTTCGCACATAGCTTCACACAATCTTGCCACAAAATCACACACATTATTTATATTTAAAAAGTCGTCTTATTCAAAATAGCCGTCTAACTGCATGAATACCGTTGTTGCTGTTCAATGCAGTAAACGAATATTGAAATAAAGTAGCGCAAATCACACATTTAAGATAAATGGTGAAAGAAAAGCGCAGCTTCATTTCAATGTGCACAACACTTCAACACTTAGCGAATCTTCGATCGCCCGGGACTTAGGCTAACACGCGCGCGGCCTTTCACGGCGAACGCTTGAGCTGAACTGACGATTTCGTGTGGTGGCAAGAAAAGGAGCGCACAGAGGAACACTCGCTGCACTAGTGCGAGCGAGACACCGATAGCCGCATGCCGCTGCGAGAAACCCAAACTGAGCGCGTAGGCTGAAAGTGAACGCACACATTCACACATGTGTAATTGTGTGAGTGCAAAAACTGTGTAGAAACCAAAACACGCTCGCGCCACCGCGTAATTCCGCGTATTTCCAACCGTCTCCCCATGCTTCTACATGCCCCTCGCCTGAAAGTCGCACACTTTTTCATTCTCATTGCTAGTAGGGCGGTAGCTCGCCAGAAAAACGTCAAGCGCTTCGTCCTGCGTTGTTCCCCCTTTCTGGATCTTCCTCATCGACCGCTTGAAGGTGTCAACAAAGCGCTCCGCCTGCCCATTCGATTGCGGATGGAATGGCGCAGTTGTGACGTGTTGTACACCGCGACTACTGCAATACTCCGAAAACTCAGCGCTTACAAATTGTGGCCCGTTGTCGCTCACCATCGTTTCCGGGTATCCAAATCTCGCAAAGATTGACCTCAGTATCGCGATCGTTGCTGCTGATGTGGTACTTCGCGTTCGTATCACCTCTGGCCACTTGGTAAACGCGTCTACCACGATCAGAAAATAGTCACCATCGATTGGCCCAGCGAAATCGATGTGAATACGTTCCCAAGGTTTCTGTGTCGCTGGCCAGGGAACAGGTTTCTCGCGAGGTGAAGTCTTCGCCGCTATCGCACAAGCGTGGCATCCCTTTACGTGCTCCATTATGTCCTTATCAACGGATGGCCAGTACACGTAACTCCGGGCCTTCGACTTCATTCGCTGGATACCGGGGTGCCCTTTATGTAGTTGCTTCAAGCAACGCTGCTGCAGCTTGCTAGGGATCACCACTCTTTCCCCAAACAAAATGCAACCACGCACCGTGGTTAGGGCTTCGCTTCTGTGGTAAAAGCAAGCCAGCTCTGCAGCATACGCGACATTTTGGGGCCACCCTTCCATGATGTATCCGTAAACCTTCTTCAGGACAGGGTCGGACTCCGTGGCCTTCGCAACGTCTCTAAAATTGAGTGGAAATATATTAATACAGTATGACGCTATGGAACTTACATCATTTTCCAACTCAGCGCTTGCGATTACGTATTCCGGATCCGGTTTTGCGTGCTCGTGTATCAACCTTGAGAGCACGTCCGCATTGCCAAACTTATCGGTTTGCACGTACTCGATGGTAAAATCGTACATCAGCAACTGCAATGCAAACCGCTGCAACCTATTTGCCGTGTACACTGGTATACCCTTATGTGACCCGAAAATCCGCAACAAGGGTCGATGATCGGTTTGCAGTCGGAAATGGCGCCCAAACAGCATCTTATGAAACTTTTTCACAGCAAATATAATCGCCAAACCTTCGCGGTCAATTTGGCTATAATTTGCTTCAGCCTTCGTAAGGGCTCTCGATGCGTGCTGGACAACCTTCAGCGAGCCATCCGCGTACCTGTGGCTTATGGTCGCGCCTAGTCCAACCGACGATGCATCGGCAGAGACCACTATCTCTGCATTCGGGTCGTAGTGCGTCAGCAGCAAGTCGGATGCTAACAGGTCTTTGAACCTGTTAAAAGCATTTGCGCTTTCCCGTGTCCAAACAAATTTGGTGTCGTTTTTGAGCAATGCATCCAGCGGGTATCGCAATTCTCGCATCTTTGGTACAAATTTGCCGTAATAATTCACAGCACCCAGAAAGGACCGAACCTCACTAACGTTCGTCGGTGCTGGCATCTTCAGGATCGCATCTATTTTCGCTGGGTTTGGTCTGAGACCCTGTCTGTCGATAACAAAACCCAGGTACTCTATCCTTGGCATTTTAAACGAACACTTTTCCGCTCGGATTGTAAATCCGTACTCCTTTATGCGCCGGAAAAGGTTGAGCAAATTCTCATCGTGCTCGCGTTCTGTTTTGCCACCAACAACTACATCATCCATGTACCCAGATGTACATTTTAGGCCGGAGAGCATTGCATCGATGAGTTGCTGGAACGCGGCTGGAGCAATTTTAATGCCAGGCGGTAGACGGTTGTAATGGTACAATCCGCGATACGTGTTAATCGTCAGGAGTGGACGATATTCCTCTTTAATTTGTACCTGCAAGAATGCATCCGTTAGATCGATTTTTGAAAAATACTTGCATTGTGCCAGTTTTGCAAAAATATCCTCTGGGAGTGGGAGTGGATATTCGTACGATTGAAGAGCTGCATTCAACCCAGTTGAATAATCTCCACAAATCCGCACGCTGCCGTTCTGCTTCCTCACCACCACAATTGGGGCCGCCCAGTCCGAATAATCCACCGGAGTAATCACCCCTAGATCCTCTAAGCGATCGAGCTCCTTGTCCACCGTTGCTCGCATCGCGTACGCTACCGGGCGCTTGGGACAAAACACAGAACGGTGATTTGGCTTGAGCTGAATCTGTACATTCGCCTTGGTGCACAATCCGTTGCCTTTAAACAATGCAGGGAATCGGCTCTCCCATTTCACTCCCTCTGCTTCCACCTTGTTGCAAAACTGGTCCATGGGGACGGCACCGAGCTCGAACGTTGCTATCATATCGGCCCCCAAAAGATGCAAGGCCGAGTCCATAACGCGTATAACAGCAGACCGCGTTCTGTCACCGATCGTTATCTGTGCCTCGAATTCACCATCCAATTCAAGGCGGGACCCAGATGCTGTTTTTGCGTGGACTGTTACCGGCTTCAGTGTTGGCTTACCCAGCTGCTGCCACGTTTCTCGTCCGATTACTGTAATATCCGATCCAGTGTCAAGCTGCAGGCGGACCCTGTTACTGTTGATGAAAATGTTAACAAATTTTCTAGCTTGCTGGACATTACAAACATTGACCGTCACCGTACGCATGTCCACCGACGTGCGTTTTTTTTTCTTGTACTTCCCCTTTTTGTTGCCTCTTTTCTGCTGGTTGCAAAAACCTTCTCGGTGACCGGTTACGTTACAATCGCGACACTTGTGCAGAGCATATGAGCACTCACTTGCCCAATGAGCGTCTCCACATAACCAACACGGCCCAGGTGGTTTGTTTACATTATCACTGTTCCTCGTATGCTGGTACTGCTTTCTTTGTTTCCACTTGCTCGCCTGCTGTTGTGCATTGCTTCTACCTCTTAGTGCTAGGATTTGCTCCTCCGCCTGAGTAGCGATCATGGCGCTATCCACCTTCAAGCTGGAGATTCGCTCACACTCAGCGGAGAGCTGCTCTAGCGTGACGTCGGTTCTCTCCTCGATACGAGAGAGAAGTCTCGTGCGCACGTCCGCATCAGCATCATCCTTTAAGCCGCACACTAATATCAGGCATTTGAACTGCTCCTCGCTCATTGCGGACAGCTGAAAGTTGACGCAGGAGCGGTTCACACGGCAAACAAACGACACAAAATCCTCCGTACGAGATTTCGTTGGCTGCAAACACTTGTAGCGCTTACTCACAAGCGTTTCAGCTCTCCCAAAAAGGGCCTTCAGCTTTTTCCCCGTTTCATCGAACGGTATCTCCCGAGGAACGCTGGGCAGGATGAAACTAGCGTAGCGTGCGTGCTCCGCAGGGCCTAACTTGCGCACCAGTAAGCGCACCTTTGCTGCATCGTCGAGGCGGGAGGCATCCTGTGCGAACAGGTCCTCGTAGTGCGCGAACCACGTATCGAAAGTTATTTCGGATTCCGCCTCGTACCGGAACTCGGTGATGCTACCCGACAACGCATCAATAATCAACTCCGGATTACTGGGGGCAATGACCTGCGTCGGGAAGGTCTGGCTTTGCTGGTTTGTAACTTGTGACTGCTGCAATACTTGCGTGATTAGTTGCTGCTGTTGCTGCATCTGTTGCTGCTGCTGCTGCTGCTGCTGCTGCATCTGCTGTTGCATTAACTGCATCATCTGCATCAGCATCGCAGAATCGGGTGACTGCGCCGGCACTGATGATGACGCAGCAAAATGCTGTAGCGATGGCTGCCCCGCTGCATTCTGCGATGGCAGATTCACCGTTGGCACAACATTCTCGTTCGCGGGTGGAAAAATTTGCTGTCCCGTAGCAAAACCAGTCGAACGCAGCAAGGATGATCTTCGCTGCTCTCCTTCCATGGGGAAATCCGATGCACCGTTTTCGCTGGTGCTCATCCTTCTGCGTTTTGCTCGCGGGCGCGTAATTTTTCGAACAGCACAAGCTTCACTCACAGTCGAAATGCAATGAAAAAAAAATCGCGTTTTTTTTTTACGTCGCTTTTTTTTACTCGTCGCCTCTTTCGATCGCAGAGGTGGTCGAATAAAACTCACGCGTTACTAATAAATTTACTAACGTATGTATTCAACTTCACTCGGTTACAATTGGTGTTGGCTTCGAGCACGCTTCCTTGCTGACCGCTAGTTCTTCAGTGCGCGCTGGTGTTTGGCGGTCAACGTCCGTGACCGCGCAACCGATGACCCCCCGGATCGATCACACGCATACATTGACGGATGATGCTTTGCTGTCATCCGTGAGTTACCGTCGTGAATGCGTCCGGGCCAGGTTAGCTCACAACACACACTGTTACCGCAAGAGCTTAAAGCAAGAAGCGTTTCACTCCATCACCGTCTCACCCAAACGTTGGTGTTATGATGCGTTTATTTGTACCCCCGCCCCTATGTTCTTCTTACCCGTACCGCGCACCCCTACATTCTGACTTAGACTTCAAAGCAAAGCGAAATGGACAAACTGGATTTGGCAAAGATGGATGGATGGAGAAAGAGTGATGGATATTTCATAACGATTCAAATCACATAAGTTAAAAACAAAATAAAGAGACTTGAAAAAATTTAAATTTTAATGAAAAAATAAAGGTTGAAAAAATTTAAATTGTAATGAAAAAATAAAGGTTTCCGGCATCGTTATAATGATATAAAAAATGTAACTAACAACTTATTAAAAAAATTTATACATACATACATACATATATATATATATATATATATATATATATATATATATATATATATATATATATATATATATATATATATATATATATATATATATATATATAGATCATATCGTATAATCGTATACATATATATATATATATATATATATATATATATATATATATATATATATATATATATATATATATATATATATATATATATATATATATATATATATATATATATATATATATATCATATCGTATAATCGTATATATATATATATATATATTATACGATTATTATTATACGATATGATATATAATTATGCGGTGTACATTTATTATTCGGCTTTTTATTCAAAAAAGATTAAATGTTACTCCGATGAGTTCTAAACTAAAACTAAACTCTCACATTAATTCTACCTCGGTTGGCGGTGTATGTTTGTGGGAGCTGTCTGCGTCCGGCTGGTGTCCGATGCCGCGCGACCGTGCTGTCTGCGTTGCCGGCCCGGCTGGTGTCCGATGATGCGCGCCCGTGGGAACTAGAAGAGATGGAATGTGCCGCGCTGCAATATGGTAAAGCATTGTGTCGTGCCACGTGCTGGTGTCCAATGCCACATAACTCCTCCAGGGGGTAAAAAAAGCGTGTCCTCATGCGTTTAAACTGTCTTCGAGATTATTTTCTCTACGATGGTTTCGTGACGACTTCTGTGAGCGGGATTTCCTCTTTTCTATCTGATTTGATATGGCTGAGATGAAACGACTAAAGTAAAAATAGACAAATATGATAATGGCAATAGATACTGTAGTGGACAGTCCCAGTCCAGTTAATAAGCTCCAATTCCAAGTAATATTTTTATATTGTTGCAAGTAGATGTGTTCGATGTGTTTGCGATTCGTCAATGTTCTATCATCCAAGGAGGCTAAAGGAGTTTCGACAACTTTTCGATGAATTGCGATGTTGAATACTGTCCCATATACAGCTGGACTCTTGACATGGATTTCTTCTGATGTGAAGCTTTTGTTTCTGAATTGTATGGTGCAGTTAGAAAAAGTTAATAAGAAGTTTCCATTCAAATGTCGATCGTTCGGTCCACAATCGGATGTTACCAAATGATGTTTTGCGTTTTCAATAAGAAGTTGATTATCACCTATCATTTTAGCTGTTGTTTCGTTTTCCGGAACTACTATACAATGGCTCTCTTTCCCCATTACTAATGGAGCGATGCAGTTATCAAAAAAATCCATGATATCAGAATACTTTTGTACGTATTTCTCTGGATTCTTTGTTGTATATAGTTTCTTTTTCTGTTTCACGAGTTGCCTTGGATAGTCTTTGATTAACGAGTTATTGTGATTCAGTGCTAGTATTTCTATTACTTTTGACTCCTCTTTTTGCAACTCTGGCACTTTAAGTATGTAGAGCAGTTTGTTGTTGTTGACTGCTATTTTAGGTGTGACATAAGAAATGATCTCGTCAGGAATATCGCTTTTAACTCCTTGGTCTTCTAATAGCTGTTGTATAATAGCAATTTCCCGTGGTGATAGAAGTTTGCTGCTTGTAATAGACATTTTGGATAACGATATCGCTTCTTGTATATCTTCTAATATCTTGTTAATTGTATCTATATTGATAATTGCCGTCAGCATGTCTAATTCATTAAGAAGAATGTCGTTTCTATTTTCAATCATCTGCTTCATTTCGTTGGTGAGGTTTTTAATTTTCATTCCAAGATTTTCATTTACTAGGAATTGCTGATTATTACTCTCTATCAAATCGTTCATTGTACTGTTGATGATTTGCAGGTCATGTGCATCCGGGCTTCCTCCAATCCATTTCCAAACCGAGCCTATAGCTTCTACGCTTCTTATCAAACGCTTCCTTGGTCTTATGAGATTAAAATTAGAACATAAGTTTCTAACCTTATGCTTCGCAATTATTGATAGAGGACTATTGGTTGGGCGAAAAGCTACTTGAGTTAATAGGTGCATTGTATTTTCAATTTCTGTTATGTTTACCTCATGTATTATATTGATATTACCGATTTGAATTTTGCAATTATGTTTCTCTAGAATTAAAATTGGTTGATCAATCAAACTAGTTATTTTTAATTCTTGGGCTTTAATATGAGCTATCATTAGAATGACCATCAACATAACTATTCTGACGACGTCTTGTCGTGCAGCAGAAAAAAATTTAAATTCAAAATTATTCATTTTTCAATTAATAGTTTAATTTGCTATTTCCTGTGATTCCCTCGATTTCTCGATTCTTTTCCTAATTTAAATGCTTTAAATTTAAATGAGCGACAATGAGTCGTTCCACTGCGATCCTTTTGTTTTCTTCTTCTTTAGTTTTTTTTTGCTAAAAAGAGAATGAAAAAAATAAAAAATTGTGCTCAGCCAGTCGTCTGTTCTTTTTTTTTTGTTTTTGAGACGTCAAATCCTGTAAATATATAAAAAATATTAGTTTCATGTACAATTATGTTCTTATGCGTTTTATTTTATTTTTATTGCGTTTGACATTTCTTGGTCCAATTTGAATGGTTTTTTCATTATTTACCAAACATTTTGATTTTGAAAAGCGTGGATCTAGCTTTTTTCTAGTGTTTTTCTTTACATAAACATCATGTCCTTCATTTACATCAGGTGCAATTTCTTTTTTTTCGTTATTTTTTTTCATTCTATTTGCAGCTAGCTGAAGGTTCTTTTTTACGTTTTTGAAAATTTTGTCGGCGTTATCGGCTATTTCTGGTGGGTTCATCGTATAACCTGGATTAAAAATAATTTCATTAGGGGTATAAGTGGTGACTGAATGAACAGTATCGTTGTACATTGCATTTGCTATTTGCACTATTTCAGGAGATGAATTATTGATGAATTTGTGTTTGTTGGTATTATAAATTTCAATGATAGTACTATGAGTTTTTTCTATTTGGCCATTTGACTCTGATGAGGAAGCGAATTCTATTACGGTTCCGAAATTAGCTAAAAAGTCTTGGAACTGAATGCTAGTAAAAGCTGCTTCATGGTCGCAAATGATTTTTCTTGGTGGTCTAAATGTTCTGAAATACTGTGAAAGGGCATTCCGTATATCTGTCATGTTTCTAGATTTAATTTCTATAAGTTGAAGGTGCTTCGAAAATGCACAAATTAAAGAAAGGTAGTATAGTCTATCCATGCCGAAAATATCCATATGGACTCTGTAAAAAGGACCATTTTCTATTGGCCTTGGTGAAATTTTTATATTATATGGTTTTCGTTCGTATTTGTGTTGAGTACAAATTGTACATGAATTAATTAATTGCCTGATTCGTTTGATCATGTTTGGGAAAAAGTAAGATCGTTTAATCTGACTTTCAACTTCGGTTATGCCTCTATGGGCTCTATCATGTTCTTTTCTTATGATAATGTCTTGCATTGTTTCGGAAGTAACGTCTTCAACCATATTTTGCGTAATAATGAAATGGCAGTTTGTGTTGCAGAAGCATTCTCTGTAAACTTCTTGAATTAAATTAAGTAAGCATTCCGGAGCTAACACAGCATTTTGCTTTCCATTCGAATGATCTTTCAAAAATGTTGTAACTTTTCTATTATCAAACGAAGTGGAGCAAATAGTTGTTCGCTTATAGTTTGGAAAAATTTGTTCCGTGATAACGGAGTCGGAGTCCGTTACTTTAAAAATGATTTGATTTCTGTAACTATTAATAGCTCTTTCTGTAAAATGCATATAATAGTCATCGGATGTGTTTGCTGAATGTGCTGTTTCGGAAGAAGATGAACTGTTATTGTTTTCCACAGATACTTGATCAACAGAAACAACATTTTCTAGTTGATTGTTGTTAACTTCGACTTTTCTACTAAGTGCGTCTGCCACAACATTTGTCTTTCCTGTCTTATAGATTACGTCGTAGTCGTAATTTTCTAAGTCTAATCGCCAACGTATCAATTTAGCGTTCTTATTTGAGTTTTTAATGTAAATAAGGGGTTTATGATCGGTAACCAAAGTGAATTTGTTACCATACAGGTACGGCTTAAACTTGGTTACTGCCCATATGATGGCTAGTGCCTCTTTTTCTGTTGTGGAGTAATTTGACTCTGTTTTGTTTAGAGTACGGCTTGCGAAAGCTATGGGTTTTTCTGTTTTATCTATTACTTGTGATAAAACGGCACCGAGGGCATAATTGCTGGCGTCAGTTGTTAATATAAAAGGAAGTTCAAAGTCAGGATAAGATAAGATTTGATCTGAAACTATTATATTTTTTAAATGTTTAAAGGCTTCCTGATATTCGTGATCATTAAAGTTTACTTTTTCATCCTTCTGTAACAATTTAGTGAGAGGTTTTGTTAATTTTGAGTAATCTTTAATAAAACGTCTATAATACCCTACGAGTCCTAAGAATTGTTTTATTTCTTTTTGATTGGATGGAAGTTTCCATTCTTGAATTTTTCTTATTTTTTCTGGGTCAGGTTTGATTCCGTCAGGGGCAATAATGTGTCCAAGAAATTCCGTTTCTCTGCGAAGAAATTCACATTTGTCTAATTGTATTTTAAGATTGAAATCACTTAACCTCTTAAGGATTTTTGAAACATTGTTGAGGTGATCTTGAAGATTTTTGCCAATTATGATTATATCATCAAGATACACATAGCAAATTGATCCAATATAGTTTGATAAAACATTATTCATCGCACGTTGGAATGTCGCTGGGGCATTTTTCAAGCCAAATGGCATTCTCGTAAATTCAAAATGCCCTAAAGCTGTTGAAAACGCTGTCTTTTTTTGATGGTCAGGGTCCATTTCGATTTGATGAAAACCTGATTTCAAATCTAAGGTGGTAAAATATGCTGATTTGCCAAGATTATCTAATATTTCTTCTATTTGTGGGATGGGAAATTTATCGTTAATGGTTTTGTCATTGATCTTACGATAGTCAATAACAACGCGCACTTTACGTTTTCCTGATGCGTCTATCTTTTTTGGAACGACCCAAACTGGCGATGAGTAAGGGCTAATTGAATGTTGTATGATTCCGTTATCGAACAATTCCTTGATTTGCTCTTCCACATCTGTTTTAAAAACGTGTGGATACCTATATGATTTTGTGTAAACAGGGTTTTCGTCTGTTGTTAAGATTTTATGTTTTATTAAAGATGTAGATGTAAGTTTCTCTCCAGCCCTAAGTAAAACTGTTTTATTTGCAAGTATTGTTTTGAATAATTCATCCCTCTCTAGTATTGACAAATGATCTGTGCGGATTATTTCGCTAAGCACTTCATTTGTAACGCTACGCTCTGGATGTAATGGGATTGGGGAAATCGTTTCAAAATTATT
Source organism: Anopheles merus (assembly GCF_017562075.2). NCBI lineage: Eukaryota > Metazoa > Arthropoda > Insecta > Diptera > Culicidae > Anopheles > Anopheles merus. The sequence continues at coordinate 95,548 of NW_024427592.1, read as the reverse complement.
TACTATTATGTTTAATTTTCCTTTGACATCAGGTATTGTTTTTTCTGTGCTTAAAATTTTTGCTGTCGTTTTATTGTTATTAGCTCTATATAAACCTGGCTCAATAACAACTCCTTTACAAAGTTTTTGAAACGTTGGTACGAACCAATCGCCATTAACGGATGTTTCCATTTCTAAGTTATGCGAATATAATTGTTTATCGGGAAAATATTTTTCATATTTGAATTTCATGTTTCCTATTTCAAATGTCTCTTCTTTGAAATTTATTATTGCTTGGTTTTTAGCCATTAGTTCTGAACCAATGAGTGCGTCGAAAAAATTATGAAATTTTAACTCATAATAGGTTTGATTTGGAAAATTATCGCCGAATAAATTAATACGTCCTTTCTCCGTAACGTGCTTACATCCAGCGGTGTTTTTTATTTTGGTTTCCTTTACCTTTGTTGTTTGTGGGAGAATGCCCGGCCGTATTATATTTTTATTTGCTCCAGTATCGATCAAAATGTTTGTGGGATAAGTTTGAATATTTGATATAATGTAAGGCAAGTAATTTACGTGTTTTTGTTTTCTGGATGAATTAAGCAAAAATTTATGTCTAATTCATCTTCAGACTCAGATTCTTCGTTATCGGAGGGTTTTGTTATTTCAGCATTAAACAGCTGTTTCTTATTTAAAGTAAGTCGACTTTTGGTAGAACCTATTTCCATTGGTTCGGCTGGCAGATTCGTGTCAACTGGTTTACGAGGTTTGTAATCCTGTTGCTGAGGCTGTGTGATTTTTGTATTGTTAAATTTCCTTTCTGTTTGTTTTTTATTATTTCCTTGCCCTGCGGTATGAGAGGTGCCTAAGTATTGTTTTGATTGAGTTAATTGAATATGGGTAAGATTTCTGTTCGATTCATTTGATGTAAATTTACATATAAATGCATACGCATTTTCGATTGATTTGGGTTCAGCAGCTTGTACATATCCAAAATAGGGTTTCTGCAGCCCACTGACGTATGCAGCTAGACTATATTCGTCTATAAAGTCGTTTATGGCATCCCAATGAAGATTGTACTTAGGATTTTGTTTTGCCAACGATTTTATATTGTGAACCAGTTCCTTAGTTTTCTGATAATGCGTGTTTGCGTTACCATCCATTTTGTTATGCCAGAGTTGGCAGTTATACGTGGAAAGATCTTGTTTATCTCCTAGAGATGTTATCAAAATTTCTTTCACTTCACTGAACGTTTTTGGGTTGCCGTTTGTACAAATTACATCTTTAGCATGCCCCTCTATTTTGTTTATAACAGCTGTCACATAAATTTCAAATATTTGTGGTTACACGAGGTTTTCGAATAAACGAAGAGTTTTTTCTGCTGTTTCTATCCAACTTGCGAGTTGCTTTTTATTGCCATTAAATATGGGCAACATTTTTATGGGATCAGGGATACGGAACGGATCACCTGATATTGTCACTTCACGAGGAATAGGATCGTTTCGTTGGTGTGCTATTCCCTGGTTTCCATTTGTACTTTGCCATTGCAACTCCTGCTGCGTTAATCTTGCACTTATGTTTTCGATGGCTTGTATCATACGAGCCATCTGATCATTACCACTCTCTTGAGTAGTTTGGGCTTGAGGTTCCATGTTTAGGTGCTCAAGTGATAACTGCAAATTTGCAATTGGTATGTGCGAATATTCCTCAGATACCGTACTTTCTTCTGATTCGGAACTTGTTTCAGATGTAAAATTCCTTTCCTGAATCAGCTGTTGGGCCTTTTTGAAAGCGTTGTTCTTGATTTTTGGCATAAAGAAAGCCAATCCTAAAGCTCTATCTGGTAGTGGCTCTAGGTACGTGAATGAAATGAAATTTATAAAACTAGTGTGATGCGTCTATCTGATAGTGCGCACTCACATTAATTTTAAATTCTTTCACCCCCGATTTCTTGTGTTATTATTTAGGTAGTTTTACTGAACACGATTTCACGCACAGAAACTCAACACTAAATACTTACACGGTTGATGTTGAAGTCGTGTTTGGGCGAAGGCCAAGAAAACAATGACGGTGCTCCGTGTGCGTCTTAGCGGGGGGATCCTCAACTCCTCAGCGACGTTGCCGTCCTTGGTGCTTGTGGATGCTCGATGCTCGTAGATCACGATGCACTTTGCGGGATCACTGTTGTACTGTGTTATTAGTTCAGTACTTTCCACTGTTTCTCACTATGACGTCACTTTTCTTTAGTGCCTACCCGGCTGCGCCAATTATGCGGTGTACATTTATTATTCGGCTTTTTATTCAAAAAAGATTAAATGTTACTCCGATGAGTTCTAAACTAAAACTAAACTCTCACATTAATTCTACCTCGGTTGGCGGTGTATGTTTGTGGGAGCTGTCTGCGTCCGGCTGGTGTCCGATGCCGCGCGACCGTGCTGTCTGCGTTGCCGGCCCGGCTGGTGTCCGATGATGCGCGCCCGTGGGAACTAGAAGAGATGGAATGTGCCGCGCTGCAATATGGTAAAGCATTGTGTCGTGCCACGTGCTGGTGTCCAATGCCACATAACTATATATCATATATACATACATACATACATCATATATATATACATATATATATATATATATATATATATATATATATATATATATATATATATATATATATATATATATATATATATGTATATATATATATATATATATATATATATATATATGTATGTATGTATAAATTTTTTTTAATAAGTTGTTAGTTACATTTTTTATATCATTATAACGATGCCGGAAACCTTTATTTTTTCATTAAAATTTAAATTTTTTCAACCTTTATTTTTTCATTAAAATTTAAATTTTTTCAAGTCTCTTTATTTTGTTTTTAACATATGTGATTTGAATCGTTATGAAATATCCATCACTCTTTCTCCATCCATCCATCTTTGCCAAATCCAGTTTGTCCATTTCGCTTTGCTTTGAAGTCTAAGTCAGAATGTAGGGGTGCGCGGTACGGGTAAGAAGAACATAGGGGCGGGGGTACAAATAAACGCATCATAACACCAACGTTTGGGTGAGACGGTGATGGAGTGAAACGCTTCTTGCTTTAAGCTCTTGCGGTAACAGTGTGAAAGCCAACAACAACAACAGCTATTGATGTCCAAGAATTTTAATTTATTTTCAAATGTTATAGACCTGTCCTTTAGTATACCAAAATGTTCTAGTGTCATACGAGATTGCATTATGTCTAATTTTAGGAACACATAGTTTATAAGACATTAGTTTTAATTGTGTATGTAGGCCATGGAGGTTCGATACTTTATAATAATAAATAAATAAATTATGTCTGAAAGCATTATATACCGGATTAGTACGTTCCATCCTAGAGTCTAATTCAGTTATTTTCTCCCCATACTGTCACGTGTGGACGGCTAAGATAGAAACCATACAAAAAAAATCTCCAGAATAGCAATACACCGATTACAATGGGCTTCATCACAACATTTAGATTACCTGTCACGGTGCATGCTTCCTGGTCTACAAACCTTAGAACATAGACGTCGGGCATTACAAGCTACTTTTGTCGCGAAGTTAATCAGTGGGGAAATAGACTCTCCCTACCTACTTGAAAATCTGAATCTTTATGGTCCTGAACGACCTCTCAGGATACGTGAGCTGTTAAGACCTACGTTCTCAAGATCTGCACATTCCTACAATGCGCCAATTAACCAAATGATACATACAAGATACTAAATGACAAATCACTCAATGATCACATCTGCGCACGGTCGATTATTTACAGGGCGTTCGGGAAAATTTTGACAGTCACCTACGGAGAAAGAAATTTTTTTTTATGGCAAAATTAATCATCGGGGAATTTTTTGTTTACGAAATAGTAGCTTACCATGTATTTTATTCATTTTATTCAAAATATCCGCCCTCGGCTTCTATTACAGCCTCCACCCGGTCTCCTTTACCGGGAACAAGCCCTGGCGACAGTTTCACGGGTTAGGGCCGCGAAAACGGACCTGATTTTCGACATCAGCTCCGCCTTGGTGTTGCTGGAGGTTCTGTTGGTGTCCCGTTCCACCGCGCCCCACACGAAATAATTCATTGTATTAAGATCCGGGGAGCTGGGAGGCCACACATTCGGCGCGTGCCAGGCTCCACGGGATGCTTTAGCAAGTTGAGCAGCTTCTTGGCGTTCCCCAACCGACGCTCGCGACCCTACCTGTCAACAACTGACCTCTTCGGCGCTTGTAAGAGAAGTACCGGAAGTCGTCATTCAGGGCCATTTTCATGGTGGATGGTGCCATCTCACGTGCCAACGGCCGAATTCCTGTGTGATGTTTTCGCTGCTTGTTCCGTACACTTTTAGCTGTCGAATGACGTATTGTTTGTTTTCCTATGCCAACTCGATCACGAGTTATAAACAAAAATGTAACTGTCAAAATTATCCCAAACGCCCTGTATGTACACATCTCTATCGATCTTAAATTGATAAATAGAGGGCGAAAAAGCTTTTTCTCTCTTATCATCACCAGCAATTTATTACAACGGCTTCGGTAAGTATTAGCAGCAAAAATCCACGAAAGAAAACGAAACTTTATCCGAAAACTATTCGCGACTAAACAGTTCTCTTTACAGTTTGATATTATGTGCCATGGAATGACGGACCGTTTAGTATGTTTGAACTCGAGGTCAATATCCCCGTAACATTTGATGCAAAAATGCATTTTTTGGGCTGGCTGAAGAAAAACAGCTAGGAGAGATAATAACATGATTAATTTTCAAGATAATTTTTAAGCTTAGTGATTTAAGTTGCCTTTCGTAAGTTATCCGGAATTTTCACCATGGTGGACGAAGACATTCGTGTGGAGATGATTTAAGTTCTACCTTCGTTTTTAATCAATTTCTCCTAAGTTATCACGACAAAATGGTTACAGTCGAGCTGTTGCATCATGTTGGTCTAGAAAAAAATCGATGAAACAGAGGTGAATGATGTTGGACCAGTTTGCGGACTAGGGTCCTGCCGAAATTCACCTGAAATGATCGCATTGAGTTTTGGCGACATTGTTTGCCGTTGCGAAGCCAGTGGATGCGATTTATAATTCATCATCTGTTTATTAATGTTTCGCAGGTACTATTTCACTGTTTGGCCGGTTGCATCGATCTCCCGGTCTGTCTTCATTTTCAGCTTCTTTTGGATCCTCAGAAATGAACTTCGGATTTCTTTCGATGCTTTGATTGTTGCCTAATAGTGCCAAGATGTTGGCGACCTAAATGCCGAAACGAGCTTATACGACGTCTGCAAACTTCAGCACGGAGTCCATTTTAGACGTTACGGGGTGCCATTCTTTGTCGCGCACGCTTTTAAACGCCTTTCACTTTTTCAGCCAACATGGTTTGAGTTCAATTGATAGAGGTGTCAAATTTTGTCTGCTGACTCATGGGATACTACTTTTCAAAGTGCAATTAAGGTTTTATTAGTACGGACTAAGATAAACCCATGAACAATCAACATTTTTTTTGTCAATTTTTTCAATGCAACCGTTATGTAATATCAACAATGTTTCAACACGCAAATTTTTCGGAATGAAGGAGCTTGCATACGAAATTTTATATAAATAAGAGACTGTAGCATATCTACTATACAGAACATATTATAATACGCACTATCAGCTATAGACACACTCACATACTTCAGAATGCCAAATCACACCATTGCAACACATTCATTATCACACATCAGCAAATCAATCCACACCCCGACCATACCGATCATAGATAAAAACAATTGATACACATTTATGGAAGACAACCGAAACGCGCAGCATAAGCAATTCAAGCGTTATCGCAGCAATCTGCAATATAGCAGACAAACTGACAAACTGATAAGCAACTTATTGCTTAGAACGCAGTGTATGCAAAGCCGGCTACCGCACCCGTTCCTCGGCTAGAACAGTTGAAACTTTCTAGAACATTTGTAAAATCACTAATAGCGCAGCATAAGCACATAATAACAGACACCTCACTTCGATACAATTTTTAAATTGCACCTCATATCAATAACCTTTAATTGCCACAAAAACACATTCCAAAACCATGTGCAATTCCATAACATCTATTGTGTATCAATAAAACCAATTCCGACCGTTACAAAACAGATTCGTTCAGACTGTCAAGATAGGACGTTACGTTGTCCAAAAAACTTCGCCTTTCAAACTTATTTCAAGAGTTATGTTTCCTTTTCCAAGGTAAGGCTTTTAACCTCCAACGTGTCCAGTAAGGGAAACCCCTTCCGGGTTTCCATGATCGCCTGGACGATCTAGTGTCAAAAAGTTCGTTTCGAACAAAATGTTATTCTACTTCGATACATGTTAGCGAAACACTGACCTACCGCGACGGTACTCGTGGATCAATTGTACCGTACGTACGCTCATCAGATTACATGGCAACCGTATCTAAAATCGAACATACTAAGTATATGGCGACCGTAACTATCTTCAAATTTACTACAATACACTTGAATAAAAAAAAATAAAAAAAAGATACACTAAGTCCGGTTGCAATAAATTTATTTAAAGTTTTGCATGCGACTTTGCGATGGGAGAGCATTTGACTTCGTTTGAGAAATACATGCAATACAAAGTATTTGTTGCGTCCAGCACACCAGCTCTTTCTTTCGCGTAGTAAAGGTTGAAACTTCAGTTTTCTTAATTCACTTCAACTGTATTAAAAAATTTACTGAACTTGCTTCTCTTGGCGCGATGGTAGAAAGAGGTCGATTTTCGTCTTAGTGTCCGTTTTAAAACTTTGCGCAAACCCGATTGCGGTCATTCTACTTAACTTGTCATCCGTTGCACGCGAAGCTCCTTCGGGATGATCCAAGCGGCGTCGCTGAGAGAGAATTAAGCTTTTCCCGTTGTTTCCCCCCCTGACCCAAGAACGGTGTGTTTGTTTCTACGCGATGCGTTATTCTCTGTTGTTGTTGTTGGCTTTCACACTTTTATGTTCTTTCGATCGCAGAGGTGGTCGAATAAAACTCACGCGTTACTAATAAATTTACTAACGTATGTATTCAACTTCACTCGGTTACAATTGGTGTTGGCTTCGAGCACGCTTCCTTGCTGACCGCTAGTTCTTCAGTGCGCGCTGGTGTTTGGCGGTCAACGTCCGTGACCGCGCAACCGATGACCCCCCGGATCGATCACACGCATACATTGACGGATGATGCTTTGCTGTCATCCTTGAGTTACCGCCGTGAATGCGTCCGGGCCAGGTTAGCTCACAACATCTCCCCCCTTTTAATTACAGACGATACCCCTCGAGCCTACGCGGAAGTCTTCTAAGCCTAGAAGACCGGCGTGGCGACCGTATCGGCTGCTGGCGTCTTGTAGTAGCGAACGGGATTGGGCGTGGAGATGGTTGTGTGGGTGACGCGCTAGTTTGATGGTCCGTCAAGGGAACAGAACTCGATTCCGCTACCGTGCTGTCCGTCAGCAGATCAAACGGCAAATGATCTATGTCCACGTCCTCGCTGGAAGCCCCCACGGCCGAATCACGTTTTCGCAGCTGGTTCACATGGGGCCTGTGAACCCGTTGATTGTTCGTCTGCACCTCGAACATAACGCTGCCCAACTCTCGTATGATTTGCACCGGAACCCACTTCCATGAATTCCGCGCATAGAACTTGGCGTAGACGAGGTCACCGCGCTGAAATCGTCTATCCAAGTTGGCCGGTTCTGCTTGCGCTGCAGGTGGAGGTTTCAGCAGTTCCAACGCTGTTCGCATTTTTCTGCCTAGCATGGCTTCAGCTGGCGACTGTATGTCCGGCAAAATAGCGTTGGGGGTTGACCGCCCGACAGACAAAGAGAACGAAATTTTCAGACGAGGGGTAGGTAGAAACAAGCGGTGGGGGCCCGGCCCAAGATCGGATCCGAAGTCCGTTGTTTTGGGCTCGAAATTAAAAATGGCGGATGGAGCGCTACCACGGAGAGAATGCGCTCTCTTGCTTGCCTTTAAAATACACGAGGCGCTCTCGCTGTAAAGAACGCTCGCTCGCGCTGTTTTATCATACCCCTTCCTCCCCGTTTCTTTCGGCTTGCGCTGCGCTGAGCTGGTACCCCCTCCCACTTGATTCCAGCGAATTGCGCTGCGCTGGACTGACACCCCCTCCCGCTCGTTTCTTTCGTAGCACGCTGTGCGCTTCCCTTCATTCGGACTTGGTGCACCCGAATCAAAACAAAAATTTGAACACATTAAACTTGGTTTATATTTTATCACTTTTATTGCAAATAAAGGGGCATTTTCGCACATATCTTCACACAATCTTGCCACAAAATCACACACATTATTTATATTAAATAAAATCGTCTTATTTAAAATAGCCGTCTAACTGCGTGGATCCCGTTTTTGATGTTGAATACAGCAAAAAAATTGAAATGAAGCAGCGCAAATCACACATTTAAGATAAATGATAAAAGATAAGCGCAGCTTCATTTCAATGTGCACAACACTTCAACACTTAGCGAATCTTCGATCGCCCGGGACTTAGGCTAACACGCGCGCGGCCTTTCACGGCGAACGCTTGAGCTGAACTGACGATTTCGTGTGGTGGCAAGAAAGGGAGCGCACAGAGGAACACTCGCTGCACTAGTGCGAGCGAGACACCGATAGCCGCATGCCGCTGCGAGAAAACCAAACAGAGCGCGCAGGCTGAAAGTGAACGCACACATTCACACATGTGTAATTGTGTGAGTGCAAAAACTGTGTAGAAACCAAAACACGCTCGCGCCACCGCGTAATTCCGCGTATTTCCAACCGTCTCCCCATGCTTCTACATGCCCCTCGCCTGAAAGTCGCACACTTTTTCATTCTCATTGCTAGTAAGGTTATCTCTATTAGACGAATTTGATCTTGTAAAACAAGTAATAGTTGCAGATTCATTGCATTTAATTGATTTAGGAGTTATAAAACGTTTGTTAATGGGCTGGATATGTGGAAAATTTGGTGTGGTGCACAAGTTATCTCCTGAACAAATCAACAAAATGTCAGCAATGTTGATGCACATCAAATTACCTGTAGAGATACACAGAAAGTTCCGTTCATTACGTGATCTCAAGTATTGGAAAGGCACTGAATTAAACTCTTTCTTATTTTACGCATCCGTTGTTGTACTCAGAGGAACATTGAGTGAACAACAATACAATCATTTTATGTTGTATTTTTGTAGCATTACAATTTTTTCATCTGAAGTATACAAAGAGCATTGGTCATTAGCAAATACTCTCCTACAGCTGTTCGTCAAACAGTACGGAATTATTTACGGCCCAGAATATATTTCGAGTAATGTTCATAACCTTTTGCATATTTACCAAGAAGTAATTGATTTTGGAATACTTCGGTTTATATATTTTTATGAATTTGAGAACGAACTTCAGCATATGAAACATTCATTGCAAAGTGGATCGAAAAGTTTAGAACAAACAATAAACCGTATAGCAGAATGGGCAGCCTATAAACCCGATAAATATATTAAACAACTACAATATCCAACGATTCATAGGAGAGGAAATATTACTACACTTCATGTGCGCCAAGGATTTTGTATAAAGAATGATGGTAGCAATTCTTGGTTTTTAACAAAATCGGGTAGCGTATGTCAATTTGTAAATGCAGATATACAGCAGTCTTCCGTAGACTTAACAGCAAGAAAGCTAACTAGGACTATTGATGATTTCAACTATCCTTTCAATTCTAAATTTTTGAACATACATCGCGGAAATATTAACGATTTAGGAAAAGAAAATATTATAATAGGTTTTCAGGATATAAAATGTAAATTAGTAATAGTGCCATTGTCTAAGGAAAATGAAAATAGTTTTGTTCCCTTGATACATACATTGGTTTATTAAAACAAAACAACTACGTTTTTTAAAATGATGTGTTTTAATTCAATAAAACGATTTTTTTTTCAGTACGTACATAAATTCGTTAAAAGTTCATTTATAAGTATTAACATTATTAAAACTATTCCTAACTGATTAATACTTCTTATGTCTATGATGCGAAGTTTTCACTAATCCTACTAATTCTAACCGTTGCTTACTATGCCTAAACTTATTTTGTAAAACTTCTTTAATTTTTTGGTCCGTAGGGATAAGTCCCTGACATGTGCCTATATATTCATAGAATTTTAATATATTTTTATAATTATTGAAAGGAATTTTTGGGTTTGGATGACCTATACCAGACCAACTGATATTGACCACAAACTCTCTTTTGAAAAGAATATCCATGCTTGTATGAAGTCGCGCATCCACACTATCTGTAGGTAGCCGGGCATCCACAAATGCTTCCATCTTATTTTTAAAATCGTTGTCTACTAATTTAAGCTCCAGATCGTCTAGTTCGTCTTTGGTACCAACAGGCTCAAATTCAAAGCTAGTTGCACGTGTGACGAACATTCCACACCGTCTAGACAGGTCTAATTTCGATACGCACACGCACTGCCCAGTACCGGAATAGCTAACGCCAAAACGGACTGCGGTTGCAGTGTGCAATAAGAGACGCGTGTCCGCGACTCTATCGAATGGTTCCCACATTTTGCCACTTTACAAAATAACAGGGAACCGATGACAATTTCGGTTCCCACAACAAAATGCAACATTGGCAAAACGGCTTCAGATATCTCGCCTGACGTGAAACTAATGAAACTAATAAATAGAACGCATCGTGTCCGGAACTAGGACAGTGATGAACCAAGAAACAAACGAGAAGGTTCTGTTCCGCGTTTACCATAAATATCACAAAGGTCCGAGTTATTACACACGTACAATCCCTACGCTAGGAGCAACTCGATCAGCTACTATATCTAGCTCAGAACGCATCAGCTTGATCTGTTTTTCCATATCTACTAGCTTTTTATTCGTCTGTTGTGGTTTGTATTGAATTTCGGTCAATTTTTTAATATTATATTCAGACACGAGTTGTCATCAACAACAGACATCGTTTGAGTCCCGATTGATTGCGATCTTGATACTTTATCTGAAAGTTAAACAATATAAACAACCATATTAGAGTTTTGAGCTAGTGTAGTATGATAAACTATGAATTTACTAAAACTACTTTCTTTTACTTACATTGTACTTGTTTTTGCTTGTTTGGCATGCTCGGGATGGAACAAGAAGAAGCCGTTTTGGAATTACCCGAAGTCGTGGCAGAATGTAGCGGAGCATTTAGCTCTTGCAGCAACTGCTCGTGCAAAATCGGTTTGGCAGCACTAGTCGTTGAATCTGGTATAAAAGCATTTTTAATATGACATTTCATAATACTATTGCAGGATGCGTTAGCGACCAAACATAATTTCTCACCATTATTTTGTGGTTTCGATGCCACCATAACACACTTCCTATCTATCATTTTCAAATTTAGCATAGGTCGTTTTGCGCTAAAAATGCAAGAAAAAAAGCGTTATTGTTTTGTACATCTCGATTCTTCTTACGCACTTACTTCTCCACGTTGCGTATTGTGCAGCTCGCGTATTGTTATTGCCACACAAACGATGGCCTCTATCGGGGATCCCGTAGCTGTTACCATAAACTCTGCGATGCAAATGCTAACTATTTCTACAGGAAGAAGTTGAACACTGATGCGGACCAACAAAGCCTTCCATGAAAAAGATGCTCATCGAAACAACTCTACACACACACACACACACCCGGTTGTACACAATATCACACGGCAGCAGCAACGAACGAAATGGTGATGCAGGACAACTACAGGAAGTACAAGGAGCAAAAACGTGGGGCAGAGGGGGGAGTGCACATAGGGATTTCAGAAAGGCAATAACATACGACAGCTAATTTTTATTTAATTTTTTTTGTTGGACAGTGTGAGGGCGACATATCATCACGAAACACACACAAAAACCAAGCCATATATACATTGAGGTAAGCGAACTCTGTCAAATACTGCCTAAAGCATCGTTATAAAGGCGCCTTTTCGTAACCGTACGGGCGCCCGAAAGACTGCGGAAAGGCACCTTTTTATGTGACATTTGCAGCCTGGGACGCGTGAGAACGGGTAGTGCAACAATAAAGTACAGGAAAACTTAACAATCCCGCTGCGCAAAGCGACGGAAGAAATCATGCCGTTCGGAGAATTTTATCATGCCATCTTTTTCCCTCCAACGGCAAATTTGTCAAGCAGCTCGTCGAGCTACCCGTCCCTGGCTCCGCCTCGTACCCCTCGCCTGAGCGCGCTGTCGAAGGTTTGAATGTGTTGGTGCGTCAGACGGCCAATCGCTGTCAGTCGTCGTCCGTGCTTTTTCCCTCCATAGCGCTATCTCTTTCTCGCGTGTGGACAATGCTCATGAGTTGCTGTGGCGCTTAAAAAATCGTTTACACACATTGCTGCGATGCATTTGAATTTTCACAAATCAAACAAAAAAAGCGCAATAAGTTCAATTGCTGCAATGTAAAAATGACTAAGGAATCGCTAGCTAACGCTGGAGGGTTTGCTGTGAAACGCGCTGAATCCTAATTCGCATTAACACGTTCATCCCGGCGCTGATTTTCATCAACTTTCCTTTCCACCAGCACCTAGAACGCAGGCTGGAAAGTTCACTGGCAGGCAGTGGGGCCTGCCATCGATCTGAACGAGTTAAGCATTAAGCATAACTTTGTTACACTAAGCTTTTGCTTTCGTATGTTGTAGATTACACAGATATGCTGAGCCGTCTGCGCAAGGGTATGAGCGTGCGTGTGTGTGCAAAACTGTCGCCAAATGTGTTTTTTTCCGAAATGTTATGATCCATCGGTCAAAGAAAGGAAGGTGTTCATGAAAGGCGGAAAGACGAATTGAGGCCCCTGTCAATGGTAACTGATGACAGGGAGGAGGGGGTACTGGCACACAGCTGTTGGGAGATTGAACACTATACTTAAATTGCCGGTGGGAAGGCCATGGGACCCCTACGATCATCGGTCACAGGCCCTAAAATTGTAGCCGCCATGGGGGGAGGGGAGGTGCAAATGGTTTTCTCCAGCCACGGAGCCCTAAAGACCATCTTTCCGGGGGCCCTTGTTGCTAATAATCTGTCCACTTGTAGACATACGGCATACTACAGACTAGAGATCTTCGGCGACCGCCTAGTCCGCCTATCGTTAGGTCTGCCGCTGGTACATGGCCGTGTTTTTTTTATCGTGGTGGTGCATCCTTCCCCCTGCCTGCAGCGTATGCATCGAGCAGGAGACAGTGTGGCAGTATGCAAGTTGCACGCTGGATAGGAGCAGTCTCGCGGCACCGCCATCATTCCGCACATCTGCATGCCCGTCGTGGGTTCTAACCGCGTATGAACCGTCCGCCGTAGCAAGGGGTGACTATCAGGCTACGCGGTACTCAAGTCCTGAAAAGGCCGGCATGATCACGTAGGCTATTACGCCAATAATAATAATAATTATAAGAAGAAGAAGAAGAAGAACTTAGCATAGCAGTCCACACTCGGAGAAGGTTTTTGTTTTGACTTTGGTGCTGCCGGGTCTACCGCTGTGGCGCGACAAATGCACGGAATGCACTTGAACAAAGGACATGAACCTACCGATCCGAACCCATTCCAAGGCAATGCCGGTCAATCGGCGTCATGATACCGACTCTAAGCCAACAAGCCACCAGATTCTGGACGGACAGCACCATACGCGCACCGTAATAAACAAATCCAGAATCCTCTTTTGTATGGATTCAATTCAAAATGTTGTTTCCACTTGCGTCCGCTAGCTGAATTAGAAATAAATGTGCAACAAATCACACGCACGTTTGCTTAAATCATGTGTCTTTTTAATACCCCCAACAGCAGAGCCGATCGCAAAGATGCCAATGCCAATGGTTGTGTTGTCTCTCAGGTAGCGAGATCGAAAATGCATGGACTTTGTAGTCGTAGCTGATGAAAATGTACGCATCAGAATCAAATAGTTTTGGGGTTTCCACACACACACACACACACACACACACACACACACACACACACACACACACACACACACACACACACACACACACACACACACACACACACACACACACACACACACACACACACACCACACACACACACACACACACACACACACACACACACACACACACACACACACACACACACACCACACACACACACACACACACACACACACACACACACCACACACACACACACACACACACACACACACACACACACACACACCACACACACACACACACACACACACACACACACACACACACACACACACCACACACACACACACACACACACCACACACACACACACACACACACACACACCACACACACACACACACACACACACAACCACACACACACACACACACACACACACACACACACACACACACACCACACACACACCACACACACACACACACACACACACACACACACACACACACACACACACACACACACACACACACACACACACACACACACACACACACACACACACACACCACACACACACACACACACACACACACACACACACACACACACACACACACACACACACACACACACACACCACACACACACACACACACACACACACACACACACACACACACACACACACACACACACACACACACACACACACACACACACACACACACACACACACACACACCACACACACACACACACACACACACACACACACCACACACACACCACACACACACACACACACACACACACACACACACCACACACACACACACACACACACACACACACACACACACACACACACACACACACACACACACACACACACACACACACACACACACACACACACACACACACACACACACACACACACACACACACACACACACACACACACACACACACACACACACACACACACACACACACACACACACACACACACACACACACACACACACACACACACCACACACACACACACACACACACACACACACACACACACACACACACCACACACACACACACACACACACACACACACACACACAGAGGATTGGCTGATTGGCTTTGAGTCATGAAGAACGTGATTTTGCTGTCGCTTCTGATCGAAACTGTTTTTTATAGTGTTTTTGGTGCGATTCACTGGTGCTTTTCCTTGACAAGGAGTTTGGTTCTGCCTGTGGTTTCCGTGCGTATAGCGGGTTCTGTCCGCGGGCCTTTTTCTTCTGAGGGGCAGAAGCGCGGAACGTGCTAGTCTTGTGGAACGCGGGTGAAGCCGCCACTATAGAACAAGGTCGTTTTCGAAGAAAGTGCGGTTTTTTTGTAGTGGTGTTGCCGTGGAAAGTATCTCGTGCATTTAGGATACACACTGTACCTCTCAAATATTGATAGTGCGCGTGAAGTATAGGTCGGTATTGCGGGTGCCTTTACGCACACTTGAGTTTAGCGAGTAGTGTAATTGTGCTGGTGAAGCAAAGTGGCACCCAGTGCGTGAGTGACTCGAACGTGAGTTCTGTGAGTTCCAGTGACTTATCGTTGCGTTTGTTGCGTTGTTGTGTCCAAACACCACCGGTATACTGTGTGCGTAGTGAGTGTTTTACGATCTTCGAGTGCGTGAGTGCCTTTGTGTTAACGTAGTGCGTGAGTGCGGAAGAAGCATTAGGGTGCGTATACACGTACCGTGCGCGGTTAACGTCTTAGGGTGCGCATACACTCAAAGAACTAAATGCGCTGCGTGTCTGGATTCGCCTAACGGAATGAACGGAAACGAATCGCTTCATCCTCGTCCGCTAGGGTCTGCCCTTAAGGACATAGGCGCCTTTTTTGGACGTAGCAACAAGACGCCAAGATCGCCCTCGGATGATAATGTGCAGGGTTCTGTATCACCGGCGGTGGATGTCGTTGAAGTTACGCCGGAAGAGCCGACTTCAGCCAGCATGGAGTGCCAGGAAACTTCCCATCCTATCAAGGAAGTGGGTTTCGAGGTTAGTGCCAGCAAACTGCAAGAAGCCCTGGTGGTAGCAAGGGAGCTGCATACGTACACGAAGGATCGGAACAATGTACATGCTCGCATCAAAAAGATGTCAGTGAGCATCCTCTCGGCGTTATCGTGTATCGAACGGGAGATGTTGTCTATGAAGTTGCGAGCGGAGAGGGCTGAAAAGGCGCTTCGCGAGGTCCAATCGGAACCTCCAGAAACACCTATGACTGGGAAGAGAAGTAGGAAAGTGAGAACGCCAGAGGAAGCAGAGGACGCTAAACGAGCAAAAAACGATGCTCCCTCTTGTAACCGTCCAGATGCAGAATATAGCGAAGGGGGAAAAACTCAGAGAACGGTGAGCTATGGAGCACGGTTGTCAGCAAAAAAGCCCAACGCAAGAAGAAGATGGGAGCCATGGCGGAGGGTAAGCAAACAAGAGCGAGTGAACACAACGGCCCAGTTAAACCCGTACCGCGACGTCCAAAAACGGAGGCAATCCTAGTTGAGACCACTGAAGTATCAACGCACAAAGACATCCTCCGCAAGCTTAAAGCTGACCCTGAGCTTCAGTCGTTCGGCAAACAAGTTGCTCGAATAA
Organism: Anopheles merus; assembly: GCF_017562075.2. NCBI lineage: Eukaryota > Metazoa > Arthropoda > Insecta > Diptera > Culicidae > Anopheles > Anopheles merus. The sequence continues at coordinate 78,959 of NW_024427592.1, read as the reverse complement.
GAAGCACTAAAAATGGAGGATTGCTATTTGAGCTTAAGAAAAGTGATCAAACGGAGTGCGAAAGCTTTTCCGGAAAGATCCAACAAGCCATTGGTGAAGCTGGCAACGTAAAGTCTTTGGGACAAATGGAGACAGTAGAAATTCGTTTCATCGACGAAGAAACGGAAGCAGCTGACGTAGAGAGGGATTTGAGAAACCAGATAACTGGCCTCGAAGGCTATAAAGTCGAGGTAACGATGAAGCCTTCCTTCTCTGGTATGCAGACCGCTCTAGTGAAACTCCCGGTAAAGCTAGTGTCGGTGGTTACATGAGCAGGAAAAGTGCAAATCGGTTGGTCAGTCTGCCCGGTGCGTATAAATATACCGAGCAGAAGATGTTACCGCTGCTGGCAAACCGACCACATTTCTCAGGACTGCTGTGGGCCAGACAGAAGGGACTGCTGCCTGCGCTGCGGGGAAAAAGGGCACTTCGCTGCTACGTGTCGTCAGCCACCACGATGTGTGCTTTGTCCAGATGGATCCAACGCGCATCACTCTAGCGGAGCACTCTGTCCGGCGGCTAAGAAAACAGCACCATGGAAGTAGTCCAGATAAACCTAAACCATTGTGAAGAGGCACAGGCACTACTGAGCCAGGTGATGGTGGAAGAGATAGGAGATATTGCCATAGTCTCTGAGCCATACAGCGCTCCAACAGACTCTAGTAGCTGGGTGGCAGATAAGACTGGGAACGCTGCAATATGGGTGACAGGCAGGTACCCAATACAACGGGTAGTATCAAACACCTTCGAGGGTTTCTGCATAGCTGAAGTAAATGGAGTGTTTTTCTGCAGCTGTTATGCTCCCCCAAGTTGGGAGCTAGAGAGGTTCCATGTTATGTTAGACAACCTCATAGCAGAGCTGGATGGGCATAGACCACTTGTAATTGCCGGTGATTTCAATGCCTGGGCTGTTGAATGGGGGAGCAAGCGAACTAATAGCAGAGGTGATGCTGTTCTCGAAAGCTTCGCCCGGCTGGGAGTAACGCTGGGAAATACCGGCACAACCCCCACGTTCAACAGAAACGAGAGGACATCAATCGTTGATATTACGCTCTGCAGTCCCACCTTCTCGGAGAGATTAAACTGGCGAGTTAGTGATGCACTCACACTCAGCGACCATAATGTTGTCAGATACGCCATCATCCAAGGGCATAGGCTAACATCATCATCAGCGCATGGGTCCCGAGTTGGTGGTAGAGGCTGGAAAACCGAATCCTTCAATGAGGATTTATTTAAAGAGCTCTTAGCTTTCGGAGATTTCGGCGAAGCCGTCAGCGCCTCCCAAATCATGATAGCCCTTACCAAAGCCTGTGATGGCGCTATGCCAAGAAGAAAACCTCCTAACGGACGACGACCACCTGTGTACTGGTGGAACGCGTCGATTAAAAGACAACGGGCTGAATGCGTAGCAGCACGGCGCAAAATGCAGCGAGAAAGATGCCCTGAAGTCAAACAGCAACTCAGGATCGTATACATTGCGGCTAGGTCAGAACTTAAAAGAGCGATTAAAGCCAGTAAAAGGCAACACTTCCTCAAGCTATGCGACGAAATCGCTCGGAAGCCCTGGGGACTTGCCTTCAATACACTCATGAACAAGGTAAAGTCTTCGGAACCTGTAGAACAGTGTCCTGTAAAGCTGAAGAGCATTATTGAAATCCTGTTTCCAACACATGCACCACCGAACCTCAGTCCTACGATCAACACGCCAGAGACTGACCCTGTGCCTGTAACGAGACAGGAGATTATTAACCTGGCTAATCGATTAAAATGTGGCAAAGCTCCTGGGATAGATGGCATCCCCAATATGGCGATCAAGGCTGCTATGTTGGCATACCCTGATGTGTTCAGAAACGTGCTAATGAACACCCTGACTACCGGCCAGTTTCCGTCTATGTGGAAAAGACAGAAATTAGTCTTGATACCAAAGCCAGGTAAGCCGCCTGGCCACCCTTCAGCTTTGAGGCCCTTGGGGCTTGTGGATAACCTGGCCAAAGTGCAAGAGATGGTGATTTTGGACCGCCTTACAAAATACACTGAGGGACCACTCGGTCTGTCTGACCGTCAATTTGGCTTCCGGAAAAAACGATCTACAGTGGACGCGATACTGGCGGTGCTGGAAAAAGGTAATGCGGCGTTTCAACGGAAGCGATGTGGAGCCCGATACTGTGCGCTCATCACCATCGACGTGAAGAATGCCTTCAACAGTGCTAGTTGGGAGGCAATCGCGGCAGCGGTAGAGCGCATGAAGATTCCCCCGCACTTGTGCAGGCTGTTGAGGAATTATCTTGACGGTCGCGTGTTGCAGTATGATACGGCGGAAGGAGTGAAAACAAAAACCATCACCGCAGGCGTACCCCAGGGATCAGTGCTTGGTCCCACCCTGTGGAACGTCATGTATGATGGAGTACTGACCCTCGCCCTCCCTCCTGGTGTCGAAATCACTGGTTTTGCAGACGACATCGCTATTACTGTCTCAGCCGTGTCTATTGAGGAGGTAGAGATGCTTGCCACCGACGCAGTCGGTCGGATTGACCGGTGGATGCGGGATGCAAAGCTAGAGATTGCGCATGCGAAGACTGAGTTCATCGTCATCAGCAGTCACAAGGTGCCCCAAAAAGCATCGATAATGGCAGGAACTGTACAAGTCGAGTCTACCAGATCGCTGAAGTATCTTGGGGTAGTCATTGATGACCGACTGAAATTTAAGAGCCACCTCGAGGAAGCCTGCAAGAAGGCCATGAAAGCAATAAATGCACTAGCGGCATTCACTCCAAACATTGGCGGACCGAGTAGCAGCATTAGGCGCCTTCATGCTAACTGCGCCATCTCGGTGTTGAGGTACGGAGCGCCGGTTTGGGCGCATATACTACAGGAGAAGCAGCACCAGAACACCGTGAATAAGGTGCACAGGAAGTTGGCCATGCGTGTTGCTAGCGCGTACCGTACCATTTCGTACGAAGCGGTATGCGTTATTGCGAGCATGATGCCTCTTCGCATCACCCTCGAGGAGGACTCGAAGAACTTCCGGAAATCGCGTGCGGGGGAATCTTTCACCGAGACTGCCAAGAAAGCCTCAAGGCAAGCATCGAAGCGGCAATGGCAGAACGAGTGGAGTAACTCGTTGAACGGAAGATGGACCTACTTGCTGATCCCCGACGTTGCAGCATGGCTAGACAGGAAACATGGTGATGTGGACTACTTTGTCACCCAGGTTCTTTCCGGCCACGGCTGTTTTAGAAGCTATCTGCACAGGTTCAATCGCGCCTCTTCATCTCGGTGCCCTGTGTGCAAGGATGAGGATGAGACGGTGGACCACGTCATGTTCCACTGCCCCCGATTCGCCGAGGAACGCCTGCAGTTGAACGAGAGTTGCAGAGTAGAGGTGGGCCGTTCTAACCTGGTACAAGCCATGCTGCAGCACACCGGCTCATGGGAGGCAGCGGCAACAACAATGCGTCTGATTCTGACCAAGCTGCACCAAAAATGGAAGCAAGACCAGCAGCTCGGCGATATTTAAATTCGTCGTGAGTGTATGTGTTAGTGAACACGTGAGTGCGCGGCGGAAAAAGTGTCGTTTAGTGCCTGGTGTTTCGCGTCGTCGTCATGACCGTTTTGTGTTCGCGTGATAACTGTCGGATCTGTCTCGCGAACTTTGGCTCATCGTGCAGTAGCGAGGATGAAATGCTAATGCATAAGCCCTTCCCCAAGAAGCATACCGAAAGGTGAACCCATGGGGAAGGGTATATGGCCCAAGGAGGGGGTTTACTGGGTAAGAATCCCATGTCAACACCCGTGCGACAACGGGAGTCTTTCGAAGATTCCCCCTCCTTGTAAAACAAAAAAAAAAAAACACACACACACACACACACACACACATACACACACACGCACTCACGCACGCACGTGAGCACACACGTACGCACACACACACATGCACGCACGCACACACACACGCACACATGCACACATGCACGTACGCGTGCACGCGGGCACGCACTAGCGAAAGCGCGAATGCAAGCACGCACCCACGAAAGCGCGAACGCAAGCACGCACTCCCCCCCCCCTCCAGACCCCCCCACCCCTCCCACACGAGCGAGTACGGCTGGTTCAGCGGTAAAAGTAAAGCACAGCCCTCTACGTTACGCTAGCGTTACGCGTAGTGCCAGTTTACCACAAACCCAAGCAGCATTTTTTTGAACGCCTGTTTTAACCGTCGTAGATGAGCAAATTGATAGATAATAATGTCTAATAATCGAAACTTTATAAATGTTCAGCAATCGTTCATAAGGTAATAAAAAATAATTAAATAATAATTCATTAAAATAAAAAAAATAATTATATGACTATTACCTTACTATATTTGATATTCATTAATGTTATTTAATTTAATAATTACTTTTAAAACAATTAAAATATTAAAATGCTTCTTCTTCTTCTTCTTCTTCTTCTTCTTTTGGCTCAACAACCGTTGTCGGTCAAGGCCTGCCTGTACCACACTACTTGTGGGGTTGGCTTTCAGTGACTTTTGGATTACCCCCCCATAGCAGGATAGTCAGTCCCACGTATGGCGGCACGGTCTAGTTGGGGCTTGAACCCATGACGGGCATGTTGTTAAGTCGTACGAGTTGACGACTGTACAATGAGACCGGCTGATTTATTATTAAAATGCTTATACATTTCTTATTCCACTATTGGTGAAGAACTATGATATTAAAATTATAATCAATGTGCAAATTTATTTATTAACCTAATTCATCGCCCTTATAATAGTGTCTTTAAAATAAATGTTATTATGATATAAAATGGCCCGAAACGTAGATTTCATAAATAATAAATACATTTCATATATTTAACTTAACTAAATATATTTTACATATTGTTTTATATTCTACTTTTTGGAAATGTTACACCAATTTAAAGCTTCAAGAGTTTGTTAGAACTTGTTTTTGACTATTTTTCATAAACCATGTACATTACTTGTGTTTCAGAATTAAATTTCCTTGGTATTGGTTAATCTTAAAACATAAAACTTTTATTTTCATCGCAGTTTTAAATATTTTTTATTTGAAAATAGACTCTGGTCGGTCGCATGGATGACAAAACTAGAATAAAAATGTTGCTTGGGAATATTTCAAGGCATGTAACGCTTCTCCTATGTAACGTAGAGGGCTGAGCCTTACTTTTACCCAAAAAGTTTTGTTTTCAAAATCGTTACACTATTTTTCAATATCGGTATAAGCCATTTCAATCTGTCAGTTTGGCGGGCTCTCGCCACTATGGGATAGAAAGAAATGAAATACGTCAAAATGTTCAGTGGGTGCCCTACCCGCAAATTTCCGTTAAATGCCTTCTAATCGCCTTGTAATCGCCGGCGAATTGAAGGCGATCAGCAGTGCATTTAGCAGTAATTAAATGCCTTTGAAATATGTCAATGAAAAATTTCGCTTTTAATTTGAAATTTGAAATTGCAACTGTCAAAAGAAAAACCTTACAAGCGTCTTCAGCACTGCACTGTTGTAGTGTTCCCAGATATGAGCGTGAGATTCGATAGCACGATTTACGTGTTATGTTCCCTTGCGTTATGCTCTGAGCTATTTCACTTTATTAAAGATGATCTACATTATTCGGTTGTTAAAGACCAACTCATTGAAAGGTGATAATATATCAAACTCATTTCGATAACTAAAATAAAAGGAAAAATGAGATACATATTTCTCCCATCCTGATAATGAACGGTGAACATAGTGTAATTATTATGTTTTTTGAAAAAGGTATTATTTTAATTTCGCTTCACATAAATTTTGTTTCAAGTAATTATAGTAAGAAAAAATTAATTTAAAAAGAAATAAACGCAGAAAAAAGATCATAAAAATCTGGATTTGAACACACGCTTTTTCGGTTCGGAACCAAAAGCGTTGTCACTGCTCTATTTGGCAGTTACATTGGTACAGGTGCAAATTCAGTATATAAACAAGTTAGATGGCGGCAACCTATCTGTTCTCCTTGAATCAAAAAGTTGAAAGATTTCGAAGAGAACCCGTTACAGCCGTGAAAGTTTCGGTTGAAATCTTTATTCGCCTTCTAAGGCGACTAAGGCCTTAAATGCCTTCTGAATGCCTTCAAAGCCGTTTAATGCTGGTAGGGTGATGTTTTCTAAATCATCCCAACGAATACAGTATGGAAATTATCAAATCAGCAAAATTATCAATAGTTTTGATTTTTTTAATGAATTTAATAATTTTTGATTGCACGTTAAAACACGTCTTCAATGTTAAAGGAAAATAAACCATCAATCATTGAACATTTTGACGTGTTGCATTTCTTTCTATCCCATAGTGGCGAGAGCCCGCCAAACTGACAGATTGAAATGGCTTATACCGATATTGAAAAAAAATGTAACAATTTTGAAAACAAAACTTTTTGTATTGAACTGGCTTTTCAGACTTGAAATCACCCATGCAGCCTTCAGTATTCGTTTAACGTGGTTGAAATTTTCAGTTTCAACATTGAAGTGGCTTGGAAAACCCTGTAAAAGAAATTAAATGCAAGCTAGTGGCAGTTAGTTTAAATCAGGGTAATACATTTTATTTCAGTCCTCTTTTACATACATTTGAAAGCTAGATCATAATTGTTATATGTAAGCTGTTATGTTTAGAATAGGAAGTAAAGGTTTAAGTTTATGTAATTATTTTTATTAGTTTAGCTTTGTATTAAAATGAGTAGAATAAAGTAGCCGAGTATGCCCGGGATAAGGCAAAATGCTACGAGGAAATGCCTCAAGAACTAGAACAGATAGTTAGTATTTCATATATAATTTTTACTTATTAAATTCATATACGTTTACTCCAACATAGTTCATATCACAACTTGAATCACAGTTCATATCCTAATTGTATAAATGCCTAAATCATTAATTCAATAAAAAAAACTTATACAATTAATGGACCATTACAAGGTTTTCAATGATATTATTGACATGTTCAGCGAGTTGTTGATTCGTTCGAGCATATAATTGACTCTTTAAGCGAGATATAGAATTGTTCGAAAGTATGCGTTGACATGTTCGGTTATACTGTAGAGCTGTCACTTTCGTACCCCTTGGACTGCAGCTTGTATCATTCTCATCAGAAGGTAAACAAACGATTTTTGTAAAAATACGTTTGTTTTAACTAATTCATGTATTGAACAGCTTGAGGAATGATTATTAGCTAATTTTAGGACTTTTAAGAATGAAAAATTGAACCCTGCGGCACAGTGTGTAAACAAAACAAATGATAACACTACAGAATCGCTGAACATGTCAACGCCTACTTCCGAACAATTCTATATCTCGCTGAAAGAGTCTGTTATATGCCTGAACGAATCTACAACTCGCTGAACATGTCTATATAATCCTCGAAAACCCTGTATATCTATCTAAATCTAAGCTTCTTTTTTACGTTTAACCGTATGTCGTAATCCTTTCACATCACTTCGTGCCTTTCCATCGTTAAGTTTCTTAACTAGAAAATCTTTCACAGTTCCATCTAAAATTGATACCATGTTACTACCGCCTACAAATTTGAAAAGAGCTATTACATGTATATATTTTTCCAAAGGTAGTTTCGGTTCTGGTATGCTTTTTCCTGACCACGTAAACAACGAAAAGAACTCTCTATCAAAGAGTAGATCTAACGTGCTGGATAATCTTTCATTAACATCATTGATTCCTTTCAATATATTTACAAGCAGGTATATTGTTTCTGTCATGAAAATGCTGTTCGTTTTCAGTTTTTCCTCCATTTCCTCAAGCATTTCCAGAGTTTCTAATCTTCTAAAGCAGCGGTCGGCAAACTTTTGAGACAAAGGGCCAACTTTAGTAAATGATCTAAAGTCGCGGGCCAGGAGAATGTGGTTTTTCTGTTATTGTAATTTAACTATTACATTATAAAATTTTAGAAACAAAATAATTGGTTAATGATATCAAGCAATGCGATTGGTATTACAGGGTTTACCTAGCCAATCGAATGTCGTCAAAGCGTTATCGGTCGCCGTAAATACTTTTTCGGGCGACGTAAACCCTCAATTGGGCACTGTGATTTCTATTCGGGCCTTGTGAAGTTTGTGGACGTCGTGTATACCCGTTTTGGCATTTTGGTTGCTAATATCTTGGCACTATTAGGCAACAATCAAAGCATCGAAAGAAATCCCAGATTCATGTTTGAGGTTCCAAAAGAAGCTGAAATGAAGACAGAGGGACAAGTGGCTATATTACTGTGTTAGCTGGATCGGGAGATTGATGCAACCCACCAAAAAGTAAAATAATACCTGGGAAACATGAATAAACAGATCAGGAATTAGAAATCGCATCCACTGACTTCGCAGTGGCAAACAATTAAATGCAACCATTTCAGTTGAATTTTAACAGAATTTCCGTATAACACCCTAGTCCGCCAACTGGTCCAACATCCGTCACCTGTGTCCTATCGATTTTTATTGTACCAACGTGATGCAAAAACTCTACTCTAACAATTTTGTAGCGAAAACTTAGGAGGAATTGATGAAAATCGAAGGTATAACTTAAATCATGCATGTCTTCGTTTACTATGGTGAAAATTCCTAACCGACGAAGGGCAATTCGCAAAGTCTTGATCTTATTTGTACAAGTAAGCTAAAATAATTCCCTTTCAATAGATGTAAATGTAAAGAAATTATCTTTCCTAGTTTTTTTTTCTACAGCCAGCCGAAAATGGCATATTTCTTATGCAAAAGTTACGGGGATATTGACATCGGGTTCGAACATACTGCACGGTCCGTCATTCCATAGTTCTTTAATTTAAGTAGAAAAAGTACGATGGTACAATATGGTATACTGAAAGATCTTCAGTAATTTATTTACGAATCGTTTCTTCCCATCTTTCAAAATCAGTCAAATCCTTTCGCGGGCCGGATTGAATGTTGCGGCGGGCCGCATTTGGCCCGCGGGCCGGGCTTTGCCGACTGCTGTTCTAAAGTGTCCCTGTAAGCTCTCAGAATTTTTCATGCCGCTTGTATGTTTTAGAACAAGACTGACCTCTTGTGAAGTGTGGCAACATACTTTTGATAAAATATCTATTTTCTTTTCAAAACGGGCTAACTGTGTATCTCCAGGTGATTTTTTTTAAGGATCGGATGATTGGTGTTGGAAATGGGTAAGGAACTGGTTCGAGGAGGTACGACGGGAACATGCGAAGCAACATCAACGGAAGAATTGAGCAAGGAGCTTGATCGATCAAAAACTATTGGATCAGGACGGATTGGCACAGGTGGTTCTACAGGAGAACATGGAAGGGACAGAGAAGTCGTGCGTGGTGGCACGGTAGGACTGAGAGGGAGGGAAACAGAATGCCGGAACGAAACGTTTTGCACAATTGAAGTTGGACGGAACAACGAAGAGGTACGTGGAGGGACCGGGATTGGATTGAGAGTTGTGATTTTGGGCGGCAGAGAAGGGAATGAAATGTTATGAACTCCTGAAGAACTTGGAAAGGATAAGGACGTGGTGCGAACAAGCAGTGGAGGTGAATTTAATATGTCACCTGGAGATACACTAACGCGCGCTATTGCTGTCTTTCTGCTGGGCCAATTTGTATGAGATGGTTTTTATGCTGATGCTGTACGATGTTGTTGTTGCTATCGTAGTTGTTGTTTTTGCTGTTGTTGACCGGAGCTTCCGACATTTTCCTATAAAGGTAAAACCAATTCAATTACTTTTGTTCTCAATTAACGCAGCTCATGCAAATCCGGAAAGCAGTACATCTCATTGAGGTAGTGCCGGCTGAACGATGGAACTGCGATCAAATCTGCGTAAGTACACAAAATTCAATAACCAACCTGTATATAATATTCTCTACTATAATTCACAGCTATGTACGGAGTCAATGCACTGGGAAACTTGAGAAAGTAGGCGCGGTTTCAATCCGATGCGAGCGCTGGAAATAATATAATGTTTACATTCACATAACCTATTTTTTTTTCGCCTGCTGTCACCTATTTGCCATTGGTTTCAATGTGTGCATGTCTCCGCGAAAACTTGGACCTGTGTGCGTGCAATCCCATCTCCATCTAAGCTGAAAACGGGAGATGTCAAATAGATAAGAGTAAAAAACTGCTCGATTTTTATACTTGGTTTGGATCATGTTCCTGATGATTTTTTTATAGTTTCAGGTGCGTCTGTGAATACCGTTACGGAGGAAGTATGGAAAACATTACAAGAATTCAAAGCAGATATTCACGACATTACGTATGACTGCAACAAGAGTATAACTGCGTATGCGAGCAAACAACCCTTAAAAATAATTCTTAAATTTAAATCATTAGTAACAGTTAACGAAAATAAGCCTACGGTATATGCGGAATTTTTGTAGTGCAGAATAGCAACAAATCATTGCAAGGAAAAACTACTGCCGAGCAGTTAAAAGTGTTGAAAGTAGGACTAGAGGTATAGAATATTGAAGAAAGAATACAACCTTTTCCAAAATTTCCAAATATTCAGATTCGTTATCCATTAATAAGGAAATACCCCCAAAAAAATTATATTAGAGTTCCAATTGCTTTAGAAAAAAAAGTAGGCAGTAAAATTCAAAACATGCTTGATTCTGACATTATTGAGCCAGTCTTAGGCCCTCCGGAATGGATATCCCCAATGGTAGTAGTACCAAAAGAAAAGGATGATATAAGAATTTGTATCAACATGAAATATCCAAACCAAGATATTTCATACCCCATTCCTATCCCACGCGAACATTTTCCGTTACCAGTTATTGAAACATTGTTAAACAAGTTACTAAGAATCTGGAATGAAAGTGTATGTAGTCCAGGTGGTCTCATAGCATTTTTTATAACCAATTTTGAACATCACTTTTTGACAGAACGAGTGAAAACTTTTGCTCCAACGAGCTTTCTGGGATCAAATTGGGATATCAACAAACCATTTGACGAGCATTACGTCTATATTATTGACAATGAGTACGAGGTAATCACAGTCAGCGAAATCAGGTCAGAAGCAGCACAAGATGAGGCAATGAAGAAAATTGTCAAAGCTATAGAAAATCAGACATGGAGCCCAAACTTGGCATATTATCAGGCGTTCAGCAAAGAACTAGGAATTATACAGGTATGGTTGTGAGAGATGACAGGATAGTTCTACCAGGAAAGCTGAGACAAACAGCATTACATATAGCTCATGCAGGACACCCAGGAGAGGTAACAATGAAAAGAAAATTACGAGAGAAAATGTGGTGGCCATTTATGGACAGGGAAAGAGAGTCATACGTCAAAACGTGTCGTGGATGTGCAGCAGTGCGGAAAATGGGCACAGCAGAACCAATGATACGAAAAGAAATGCCTGAACGACCATGGCAAGACATAGCAGTAGATTTTTTTACGATACAAGAATATGGAACGTTCTTGGTACTACCGGATTATTATAGTAAATTTTTAAAAATTTTGGAAATGAAAAGCATTACAGCAAGTAAAACCATTGAAGTTATAGAAACGAAATGCAAACATCAAACTAGTGTTGGTCGTTCCGGTCCGAACCTAGTAAAAAAGTTCCGTTCTTTATGTAGGCCGTTCCGTTCCGATCCTTTATATAAAATCGTTCCGTTCCGTTCATTCCGTTCTTTCCGTTGATTCCGCTCCGTTCCGTTCATTCCGTTCATTCCGTTCATTCCGTTCCGTTCCGTTCATTTCGTTCTTTCCGTTCATTCCGTTCTTTACGTTCATTCCGTTCCGTTCAACTCGTTCTTTCCGTTCACTCCGTTCCGGTCTTTGCCGGTTCAATATTGACAGCAAGGTGCTATCGTTCGTGCGTTCCGTTTTAAAAAAAAAACCGGCTTTGTCCGGCTGTTGCTTGCTGCATGCAAGATAACTGTTCACTCTTTCTCGCACACAGTATGTGTTGCCTGTGCACTCTCCCATGCTCACAGGAATATTCATCGCACTTCGTCGCGTATCGTTTATAAAAATCGTGATAAGCGAAACCAAAAATGTTATTTGGTGTTATGGTGCAATTTGTAACATCTATTATACTTTTTGTTATTATTTAGCTTATCCTAACCAGACAAATAATTATTATAAAATTTAAATCTGTACTCATATGGCAGAACGGGTTGGAAGAGATGTATTATAATATGCGATTATGAACAACGAAAAATAAAATGTATTTATTTTTTATGCCACGATATCCACTTGATCTTGGCACTCGGCATGATTCCAATATTTAGCCATTCGATTCCCAGCATTCTGTTCCATTCGACAACCGTTTGTGTGTCGTGATGTTGTAAACGCTTTATGTGAAAAAAAAAACTATTTGTTCTAAGTAGTAAGTGAAATTCAAATAATTAGTCAATCTCGTGATGCAATCGTCAACTCCTACCACTCAATAACATCGGCATGGGTAAAAGTCTCGAATGGATCGTGCCCCAATACGCTGGGATAATTATCCTGCTATGGGCATTTAAGTTACTGATAGCCAAGCCTGTTAGTGGTACAGAAAGGCTTTGACCGAAAATGGTCGTCGCATCTAAAAAGTTTAAAAAATGCTAGATAATAAATGCATGCTTTATATTAGCACAGCTGATACCAGCTTCCTGGACATCACGTTGAACCCATCTGGATTTGGTGATTTCAGAATGATGATTTAAGAAACGCCTTTTCATATCCTGTCTCAAGTAACACCCCCCCCCCCCCCCCCCGGATGACAGTTTTGCTTCTAAGCCCTGGGTCGGTTCATTTGCACCCCAGGTTCACGTTCCGTTCTTTTTGAAAAATGAACTAGTTCCGTTCCGTTCCTTTTTTTAACGAAATTCCCAACACTAACAGGAACTGTCCCGAAAAGGAAAAAAAGTCTCCCCTTTTTTTGCGATCCGGTTGGGTTCGCAACATGCCCTGTTCTCTTTCTTTCATTGAGGCCCGTTGTTCTATGTAAAAAAACCGGCTTGATTATACACCTGTCTGTGTTCTTCGCAATCCGGCCTGATACGCTGAGAGTTCTGTTCTCTTTCGTTCATCCCAAGCCGTTCGTCAAACATACACAGCGGTCTCATTCTCTCCAATTCGGGTGAAGATAAGATACAGTATGATTGCACCAGTTTCGGACGCATGCAATAGGTTTTTAGTTTCAACACAATGTTGATGCATTACTCTAGGAATCAATTACAAATTCATGGTTAAAAAAATATTTAGAAGAAAAGCATAATTCTATTCATGTTTCAACTTCAAAAATATTATAAAAACCTTTGTTTTATACAAACATATTACATTTTCATTAAACATCTTCATACCTTCTCAAAGGCTTGATTACAGATCAAGATATTATTTTGTTGTTCGCTGCATAGTTTAAATTTGAAATTCAATGCGTTTCATAATCAAACATGTTCAACATCACAAGTGTCCGCAATTGAATCAAACACACTGTGTTATCTGTTCACTTGCTGTTTCAGCCGTTGATCTACCGTCGCACGTATGATACGGTTGGAGGAACAGAAAGCGAAAGTTCTGGGAAAAAGAGAGGAAGATTTCATTCTTAGCTTTTCGGGGACCAACGGTCGATGATCGTTGATTTAACGTGGTTTTAAACTGTCATTGTTTCAACGTACGATATGGTACTGTTGTATCCGGTCTATAACTGTTATTTGCCGTCATGTGGCAACCAGTGAGAATTTTCCTGGTATTGGTTTGATACCGTTTACTGCTTGATTTTGCAAGATATCGACCACTATAATTATACGTGTGTGCAAATGCGATAAGCCAAAGTAGTGCAGCTTTTAACCGTTTTTATAAATGATGCAATATTCAACCATTGTTTTATATTTTTGGTTATACGATAAACAACCTAGAATTTCCGCGAATGTTTTTAAAATGCGTTTATATTTTCAAACCTACTTACATGATATGTAAAGGAACAAAACAAGTTGTTAACGATCAATATATATATATATATATATATATATATATATATATATATATATATATATATATATATATATATATATATATATATATATATGTATATATATATATCTTCTTCTTCTTCTACTTTGGCTCAACAACCGTTGTCGAACAAGGCCTGCCTGTTCCACTACTTGTGGGCTTGACTTTCAGTGACTTATTGATCTCCCCATAGCAGGATAGTCAGTCCTAGGTATGGCGGCACGGTCCATTTGGGGCTTGAACCCATAACGGGCATGTTGTTAAGTCGTACGAGTTGACGACTGTACTTAAAGACTGGCTTATTAATTATTATTATTATGGATTATTGATTATTGATTATTGACTTATTATTGATGACAACGAGACAAAACTAGTTGCCTCAAGCCTTAAGTCATTGCTTTTTGCGAAATCGTTGCGCTTTGTTGTCTTTGTTGTGTTTACTTTAGTTATCAAATCCTATACAACATGTTGACATAACGTCCGATAAAATATGCATGCGGAAAAGCAATGACAACGTCATTCGATGCACAATTGAAAGCTTAGAGCCAACTTTCCATCAAGACACTTAACATCAACAAATGGCAGTTAGTTATGGAAATCAAACAAGTGTAATTCTTTTATATTAAAAAATTTCCCAAGGGACTTCTGAATTATGTAAACAATGAATCAAACAGATACCAATTATTGAAAAAATAATAAAAAAAATGCAAACAACTTTTGCTTTATTTTTAGATCCACAAAATTCAAGATGTCTTCAAATAAGGAATTGAAAGCCGAGATTTGGTTACATTTTGAAAAAAAAGATGACAAGGCCAAATGCTGCTACTGTCTTAATAGCTTTGCGTATAGTAAAAACTCGACAGTAAACTTGAAACGTCATCTAGCGAGAAAGCATCCCACTGTACCAATCCCACAAAATTCTAGATTAGCTGAGTCGCATAGAGCTATAGATCCTACAGTGGAAGTATCAGCTGTGACAACAACTGGTACAAAAATGACAGAAAGTTTAGATAGGTTTTTGTCTCGACCAATAGCTATAAGCCAAAAAAAAAGATTTGGATAATCAGTTGATTTTGATGATTTGCAAAGGCTATCATCCATTTTCGATAATAGAAGAAGAACAGTTTATAAAATTTATAAAAAAATTAAATCATAACTACGAGATTCCAAGTAGGAAAACCTTATCTAATGCGTTACTTCCGTCGATATATCAAGCAACGCTACTAACCGTTAGAGAAAAATTAAAATTTGCCAAAGCCATTGCTTTAACAACAGACGCGTGGACTAATGTTACCATGATAAGCTTTTGTGCGGTGACATCACATTTTATTAATGAAAATGGAAAATTAGATTTCTATCTTTTAGAATGCTACCAGTTTTTTGAAGATCATACTGCCCATAATATACAATCTTGGATAAATGAAGTGATGGAAAATTTTGACATTAAAGAAAAGGTTGTTACTATTGTCACATATAATGCTAAAATCATAACATTAGCTGTTTCTATGTTAAATATACAGCACATTGCTTGTTTTGTGCATTCATTAAATTTAATTATCAAAAATGGAATTCTAAAAACTATATCAAAAACAATTGAAAAAGTTAAAGCAATAGTTCGTCATTTTAAGAAAAGCTCCAAAGCATGTCTTAAACTTCAAGAAATGCAAACACATTTAAAAGTTCCAGTTTTAAAATTAAAACAAGATGTAATAACACGCTGGAACTCAACTTATGAAATGCTCAGTAGATTTTTGGTAAACAAAGATCCGATTCTTTCTTGCATAGGTATTTTAAACATCAAATCAAATCTGCAGGAAGTAGACTGGAAGATCATAGAGCAAGCAGTATAATTGTTAGAATTTTTTGATCTTGCCACACAGGACGTATGTGCAGAAAAAGCACCCATAATTTCCAAAATAGTTGTATTGTGCAAACTACTGAAACTACAGATAGAAAAGGCACGAAAAAATACTAAACTAGAAAAAGAAATACGTAATTTAATAGATTTCATTTTACAAGGATTAGAAGACAGATTTGAAATGACACCAGAAGGAATTATAGCTCAGTTAATTTGATCCTCGCTATAACTTTTTTGATCCTCGATATAAAAAAGATGGATTTATGGGAGCTGAAGAAATGTATAACAAGGCGTATTCAACAATGTTAGAAGTAGTTATAACAGAGCAATTAATTGCATGTGATAATGAAAACAGCAATAATCAGATTGAGAGTAATAATACAGTTAAGGTAGTAAATAATCGTTTGTGGGAAGAGTACGATAGTGTTGTCCGTAAAAAAAATATACAATTTACCCCTAGACAAATTGCTAAGCGTCAACTTGATAATTATATTAGAGAGGAAAACATCGATAGACATGAAGATGCTATAGCTTGGTGGGAAAAAAATAAATCCATTTTTCCAATATTATATGAACTAGCAATGAAATTATTATGTATCCCAGCAAGTTCTGTTCCTTGTGAGAGAATTTTTTCGAAAACCGGACATATTGCTACAGAAAAAAGAAATAGGCTACTTCCTGAAAATTTGGAAAGAATTGTATTTGTAGGACACAACTATAGGTAGTTCAGTTTGTATAATAAGAAAAAAAATGAATTGTTGAATATAATTTGCTCATTTCAATATTTAGATACATGTTAACTAAGAATGTTAAGTATTGTAACTGGAATATTATTAGTAAAAATATTAAAACCACTTAAAATTTAAGTTTCATTTAGTTAAGTTAGATAAGTTTAATACATAAATTTGGTGGATTTTAAGATATAATCTCTTATTCGCTAAAATTGTTATTTATTGAAGTAGAAGTTAATAAAACCGGTTTTTAAATCAGCCAAACTTTGACTAATTATTTAAGATTTTTTTTAAATGTTCGCCATGCTGACCTGTTTTAATATCTCCCCTAATATTGTAATAAAAACCATAACAAATTCATTTTCCAGCAGCCAATATCAAAACCCGGAACTTTGAACCTGCGTTCCGCGTTCCGTTCTTTTTCTCCAGATTGGCAGGTTCATTCCGTTCCTTAATTTTCGGAACTATTTCCATCACTAGTACGAACCTCTCATCGCAGCTGCCTCGAACTACATTAACGCAGCTTAACATGGATTTGTCCCTCAGCGTTCAACCACCACCAATCTGATTGAGTTCGTTAGCCTCTGCCACAGGACCATCGATGCCGGCGGAAAAGCTGTGTTAGGGATCTTAGAGTGCTCCTTGACGAAAAGTTGAGCTGCCACGACCAGCTAGAGAATGTTATCGTTAAGGGAAACCATTTGATCGGCTTACTAAAACAATTGCATAATTGCACGTGGCAACACTGACCCGGTCTGCATCAAGACGCTGTACAGTGGTTTGGTGCGGTCAGTACTGGAATACGCTTCGGTAGTATGGTGGCCATCAGCTGCACGCCCCCTAGTCCGTTTGGAGTCAATCCAGCGCAAGTTCACGCGATTTGCCATGCGCTTCTGGAGTGTTCAGGTAGACTACGCATGTCGTTGTCCGCTCTTAGGCCTCAAATCGCTGAACCAGCGACAATACTACGCCCAGAGGCTGTTTATTGCAGGTCACCTTGACAATCGGGTCGACTCGCCGGCGCTGCTATCTAAGCTCAACATCTATATCCCGCCGACAACGCACCGAGCTAGATCGCTTTTTGACGTGGGGGAGCGTCGCACACGCTTCGGTTCCTCTGATACGTTTCTCCATATATGCCGTGGGTTCAACGTTATCTGTGATCGTTATCTGCCAGACATGTCGCGCGCCGAGCTCCTACGGACTAAGGACTAGGCATACTTCGCTTGCCAGCGGGATGCTTTCGGTTTCGGTTTGATTTTCGAACCTCGACCATTTCGTCTTCAGCTTGATCTGCATCCTATCCAGGATCAAATCTTTCTGCACAGTTGTCGGAAGAGTCACCCCCACCCGCATCGTTTGTCTCTGCATCATGTACAACGCTTGATGGCTGAATCATCAGACGCCGCCTGAATCATCGGGATCATCCTCGCTGTCACTTTCGGCATCGGACTAACTTTCGGATTCGTATCGGACTCTACGAATTGGGAACACATCTGAACTGCAGCCAGGATTCGGACTCATTTCCGAAATAGTTGTTGTTTCTCCTTCTAGGAAGACCACATCTCGAGCTGCGACGAGCTCCTTGTGATTAGGGTTCCATACTCGATAATCACTACGAGCATACCCTACAAAAGTCCCTTTCCAGGATTTTGCGTCTAGCTTTTTCCTTCGCTCCTTTGGAATGTGGACCAACACAGCTGATCCAAAAGCTCTTAAGTTTCGGATATTTGGGGTTCTTCCCTTCAAAATTTCAAACGGTGTCTTACGTTGATCATGCGCACTGGCAGGACTGCGGTAGGTCCAGAACGTTGCCGTCTCTATAGCAACTCCCCTAAACACTTTGCGGATGCTGCTATCCTCCTACATGAATCGAACTTTCTCGACGAGAGTTCTGTTCATGCGCTCGCTCACACCGTTTTGCTCAGGAGTGTAGGGAACTGTCCAATCGATCTGGATGCCTTTTCGCTCGCAAAAACTCCCAAATTCACGGCTGATGTACTCTCCTCCATTGTCATAACGGAGGCCAGAAATCGTACAGTATCGGACAATAAGATAGGGCCTTTTTTTTCAACGCACCATGCACCCGTTGGGACAAGTTTATGTGTGGTTGGTATTTGTTTGTGTGTGTGTGTGTGTGTGTGTGTGTGTGTGTGTGTGTGTGTGTGTGTGTGTGTGTTTGTGTGTGTGTGTGTGTGTGTGTTGTGTGTGTGTTTGTATGTTTTTATGTGTGTGTGTATGTTTGAGTGTGTATTGGTGTGTTTTTGTGTCACAAGTATGTCGTTTCGGTTAGATTTGTTAGTAGTTTTTTGTTGTGTTTTGGGTTAGGTTTTGGTGTTATTAGCAGGACCACCGCCCTCGCGATCAGTGTTTCTTCGATATATGAACAATCTTACGCTCTTCCTCCGCCGTAGTCCTCTGAGGACGTCCGGGTGACTTGCGCGTTTCGGTTGTCCGAAGCGCGTTCGCTATAAATGTGCGAGATCGTTCCATCACGAACTCGATCGTTTTGCGCTTAATGCCAGCAGCCGCCACACGCTTTATGATATGGCGCTGATAGTCGGTACAATGTTTACCTCGACCCATTGTGACAAAAATTGCTTGCTTAGACCGTCAAGAACACACTGGTTAAAAACTTGGACACGACTGATGCCGTGCACTGCCTGCGTTCTGCTTTTATACGCGATGAATTACATCGTTGTCGAGCAGCGAAAAAGGCGTATAGATAAAAACTATCAATGAGTAAGCGAGTGAGCGTCTACCCATTCAAAACGAGA
This sequence comes from Anopheles merus, assembly GCF_017562075.2. Lineage (NCBI taxonomy): Eukaryota > Metazoa > Arthropoda > Insecta > Diptera > Culicidae > Anopheles > Anopheles merus. Next base: position 59,601 of record NW_024427592.1, on the reverse strand, counting down.
ACAGAAGTGCACGGTGCGATGAAAAAAAAGGCCCTATATTATTGTCCGATACTGTATCTACAATATGACGCGTCCCGATTACCATAACTTCAAAATTGCACTCGATCTTAACAACACCATCTGCGAAAACAACCGGCCATCTCCATTTTCCGAAGGGATAACAGATTTACCTGTGCGTCCGGAATGAGCAATACATTCTTCATCCTTATCGAAACCGTTTCGCCATTTACACACGAATATCACCACATTCCTTAGCGGCAATGAACTGTCCTTCCTTTGCCACTGCGATGCGCATCGGTTCCTTGGTCAGATGCTCTGACGAACCAGAATCAATTATCTAGCTTTTTTTCGATAGTTCATCATAGTCACTACTAAACAAAAAAATATTTTTGCTAAGAAGTGCACTGGTTGGCGACGTGTCGTTCTTCTTGGCATCCGTAACACTTCAACACTTTCTTTTTTTTCTGTTGCTTCTTCGCTCCACCAAACGATCCGCACAGATCCACTGAATGCAGCTGTTTCCACTCTCGAACTGCTTGATTTGCTGCTGCCTTCGCCGCTACGTTTGATCTCTTCATTAAGTTATCTGCACTTGGAGAACTCCAGCATCAGCTTGTCCTCCGGCATCGTTTCTAGAGCTGTAATTACTGTTGCTTACACTGGCTCAAGCGTCAAAAGTAAATGGCAAACGATATCGATTTCCTCCAGCTGAGGCCTTCCTGAAGTGTCAATCTGAAAATTATACTATGGATTCTAAGAAAACGAAGGATTGAGAGACACATTTACTTGTGAGTAGAGGCGATTCACTTTTGTTATGTCTGAAGCTCTTGTATTTTTTAATAACACTAATAGCCTCTTGACTTGTACCTCTTGACTCCTACCATCCGGCGTTTGACTTCAATATACGTATTAACTCGTCGACCCGACGCAATTCGACGACTCGACGACAACCGCATTTTATCGTTATAACTTTTCTAAAGCTGACTATGTGAAACTGAACGACATGATATCAATGTTTAACAATAGCTTTCATTGTTCCAATTTTGTTTCACTTGACGAAGCAGTATTTTCATTCTCGTCCTTTATGCTGCAAGCCTTTTTTGTATGCGTCCCAGTTCAGCGTCCTAAACCTAACCCGCCCTGGACGGACCGCACACTCAAACGACTCAAACGTGTAAAAAGAGCTGCTTATCGTCACTACCAAACGCGCCGCTGCCAAAGATCTCGCTCGATCTACTTTGACACGCACTCTTTATACTGCAGCTATAACAGGTTTGGATATCGCAGATATTTGAGTAAAATTCAACGTAACCTCGGCAGGTGGCCTGACTCGTTTTGGCGCTTCTACAACAGCAAAACAAAACTCACGCACACACCGAAATCCATTACGTACAAAGGAGCAACAAGTGCCAACACTAATGAAATGTGCAATCTCTTCGCGACCCGCTTCGCAGATTGCTTTTCACCGGCCATGAATGATGCCGATACCATTGATCGGCCACACGTCAACACTCCGGCTGGCGCAATTAACATGAGCACTCCTTTCATCGACAGTGAGATCGTTTTATCTGCCCTAGCGCAACTAAAGCCTTCCTTCGCTCCTGGACCCGACGGAATTCCTTCTACCGTGCTGAAACGCTGTCAAACGACAGTAGCACCTATCCTTGCAAAATTGTTCAATGCATCGCTAGCCAATGGCTACTTTCCCAAAACATGGAGTAAATCTTGGATGGTTCCTATTTACAAAAAGGGCGACAAGACAGATGCCATCAACTACCGGGGTGTTACATCTTTGTGTGCCATTGCCAAGGTGTTCGAACTAGTGATATACAAACATCTGCTACATGCATGCCGCAGCTACCTAAGCCCGTATCAACATGGATTCGTGCCAAAAAAATCGACTACCACGAACCTGGTTGAATTTATGACCTATTGCACTAGTAAAATTGATGCCGGAGCTCAAGTCGATGCAATTTATACAGATCTGAAAGCAGCATTCGACTCTCTTCCGCGCGCAATTCTTCTCGCTAAACTCGACAAGCTAGGAGTTCCCAGCTCGCTCGTACAGTGGCTTAAGTCTTACCTAATTAATCGCACATACATCGTGAAAATTGATAAGCACATGTCCAAAGAAATAGTCAGCAGCTCGGGTGTGCCACAAGGAAGCAATATTGGCCCGCTTCTCTTCATATTGTTTATCAACGATGTTACCCTGGCTTTACCTCCCGACAGTATCAGTCTGTTTGCCGACGACGCAAAAATTTTTGCGCCTATTCACAACACAGGTGATTGTACATTCCTGCAAGACTGCATCGAAAATTTCTGTTCTTGGTGCAAGCGTAATGGACTGACTATCTGCATCGAGAAATGCTACTGTGTGTCTTTTAGTCGATGCAGGAGCCCAGTGACTGGGACCTTCTTCATGGACGGCACTGCAGTTAATCGACAGAATCATGCCAAAGACCTGGGCGTTCTGCTTGACTCTAGTTTGAACTTTAAACAGCATATCGATGACGTTGTAGCCAGAGGAAATAAATTACTTGGCGTGGTTATCCGGACAACTAATGAATTCCGCAACCCCATGTGCATCAAAGCTGTGTACAACTGCATCGTTCGTTCGGTTCTGGAATATTCGTGCGTAGTCTGGAGCCCAACTACCGCTTCTTCAATTGCTCGACTTGAGGCGATTCAACGTAAGCTCACGAGATATGCCCTACGCCTACTTCCCTTGCAGGATCGCAATAATCTTCCTCCGTATGCTGCGCGGTGCCGTCTTCTAGGCCTTGAACCTCTTTCGGTTAGAAGACGCAATGCACAGTGCTCTTTCATCGCTGGATTGCTAAATGGCTCTATCGACTCATCGCCTTTGTTGCATCGAGTCGATATCTATGCACCATCCCGAACACTTAGGTCTAGAGAAACTCTACGGCTCGCTCAACCCCGTTCCAGTGCTGGTCGGTCTGACCCTATGTTGCGCATGTCGGCTGTCTTCAACACTGTCTCGGATTGCTTCGACTTCGACATCTCAACTCAGTGCTTCAAGGAACGTCTCCGGCTTTTGCCGTGGCCGCAGTGAAATGCGATGCAAATCTTGTTTTTGCTATGTATTTTTTTATTGAATTGTTACATCTTAATTAGGCCATACGGCCCGTTGAAGATTAAATGAATAATGATAATAAACGTACATAATCAATACAACATAAAATGACACAAACAATAGACTTTAAAAATCACAAGTGCGGTGGCCGCGCACCAGCCGCACCGAGCGCCCCTGCCGAGAGCTCCTGCTCGATCGGCTCGATAACATACTCTGTTCGGCGCTCGGCAGCTTGCTGCTGCTCTCGACCCTCACCGCGATGGCGATAAATCAGCGGTGATGCTGCTGCTGTGCCACTCCCTGGGACGGCGGCGATGATGTGACGACGATGATTTTTTTTTCTTTATTTTTATAGATACTTTGAGCCAATTAGCCTCATTCGCCTCTTTCAATTGGTTGATTAATTCTATTCTTTAAGTCTAACAAAAATTCAAAAGTTTACGCTGTTACGCGGGCTTGATTTTTGTAATAAAAAGTTGTGGGTGAGCCGGGTGTGTCCTGTCCGAAGTCGTGATAGGATTCTCTGGTCTTAGTGTGATGGATGGTTTTTCCATGGTAGTGTTGTGGTCTTGATGGTTCTCAGGAAAGAGCGACCGCTGCTAACCCAATAACCATTCCAGCTATTGGCGATGATGGTTTTGCTAAGTCGAATGAAGTCACGGCGTGGAAGAGTGTTCAGACAGCATGCCGGGTTATTACGTCCTGCGTTGGCTAGTCGGTCTGCTATTTCGTTTCCGTTGATATCTGAGTGACCAGGAATCCAGCAGAATGTGATTTGGGATGAATTTGGTATATTGCAGAGTTGTTGGATATTCGGGTCGCGGGTGGTTCCAGATTCAAGTGCTTGAAGAACACTTGCACTGTCGGTGAAGATCACGTTAAGTTTGTCTCTGTGTAGACCTTCATCAGCAGCAATAACCAGGGATATTGCTTCTGCATTCAAACGGCGGGTGCTAAGGACTATCTTTGGTGGTGTGTGCGAGCAGGGCGTGTGGAGAAGGAGGATGAACCACGAGCTAGCTGAGCTGTTTGGCGGTGCTGATATCCTGACGGTCATCAAAGCCGGAAGGATACGATGGCTGGGGCACGTGATGAGGATGCCGGACTCATGCCCCACCAGGAGGGTGCTCGTCAACGACCCGTTCGGAGGCGTAGAGGAGCACTGCGAGCTCGTTGACTGGATCAGGTGGAGTCGAACCTGTCGGAGATCTGATGCAGTCGTGGTTGGAGGACTACAGCCCAGGACCGAGTTTCCTGGAAACGGATTGGCGACTTGGCCATGTCTACTAGACGTGCTCGTACATGAGCAGGCCAAGAAGAAGAAGAAGAAGATCCCAGTTTTTATTAACTTCATGTTTTTCCAATGAAAATATTTGAAATTTGCCATGAATAATAGTGTTTTTTTGTTACGACAATATGCACTTATTACCGCTGGTAAAAGTAAAGCACAGCCCTCTACGTTACGCTAGCGTTACGCGTAACGCCAGTTTACCACAAACCCAAGCAGCATTTTTTTGAACGCCTGTTTTAACCGTCGTAGATGAGCAAATTGATAGATAATAATGTCTAATAATCGTAACTTTATGAATGTTCAGCAATCGTTCATAAGGTATAGATTCATTGATAATTCATTAAAATAAAAAAAATAATTATATGACTATTACCTTACTATATTTGATATTCATTAATGTTATTTAATTTAATAATTACTTTTAAAACAATTAAAATATTAAAATGCTTATACATTTCTTATTCCACTATTGGTGAAGAACTATGATATTAAAATTATAATCAATGTGCAAATTTATTTATTAACCTAATTCATCGCCCTTATAATAGTGTCTTTAAAATAAATGTTATTATGATATAAAATGGCCCGAAACGTAGATTTCATAAATAATAAATACATTTCATATATTTAACTTAACTAAATATATTTTACATATTGTTTTATATTCTACTTTTTGGAAATGTTACACCAATTTAAAGCTTCAAGAGTTTGTTAGAACTTGTTTTTGACTATTTTTCATAAACCATGTACATTACTTGTGTTTCAGAATTAAATTTCCTTGGTATTGGTTAATCTTAAAACATAAAACTTTTATTTTCATCGCAGTTTTAAATATTTTTCATTTAAATAATAGATTCTGGCCGGTCGCGTGGATGACAAAACTATAATAAAAATGATGTTTGGGAATGTTTCAAGACATGTAACGCTTCTCCTATGTAACGTAGAGGGCTGAGCCTTACTTTTACCCTTTTTATCTCCATTCAGAAGGTTCACTTCATTTGGGTAGCATTCTTGCTGGACCATGCGCCGCAACACTTGTTCTGCCTTACTATATTCTTCAGCTTTAACTGGGACTTGGTGTGATAGTACATTTCGCTTTATATGCTGTGCTTGTCTTTTTGTTGCTGGTATGGTCTCAAGTGGTAGCTTGTTTGCCTTGCGTCGACAATTAGCTACAAATCGAAAAAGCATTGCCACAGTTCGTAGCAGTACTTTCCACTTAGAAATTCTTTCTACCTTTATGAAGGGTTGTTCGCCAATTTGATGATGCGTTAATAGATGGGCAGTTCTTCGATCTCCTAGGGTCCCTTCTACTGTTTTTTGCATTGGCCATTTAGATGGTGGAAGATAGAGGAATGCTGGTCCATTGAACCATCGGCAATTAGACTCTAGCTGAGTTTCTTTTCCCCATTTCGTTAAACAATCGGTCGGATTCTCTTTCGTAGGGACATGTCGCCACATTGACGGCTCAGTCAGCGAAAGAGTTTCGCCGATCCTGAAGTCTCTAGAGGGAGATCTAATCCATGCCAGTACTACCTCTGAGTCTGTGTGGATATACTTCCCGTTGATCGGAAGCGTATGGTTGTCCACAACAGTTCGCATTAACCTCGCTCCCAAAAGTGCTGCTTCCATTCTGGGTACAGATTGATATTTTGTGGGAGCTACTTTGCTACGTGCCATGATTAGGGAACAATGTATGCGGCCTTGTTCTTCGGCCCGCAAGTACGCGACGCATCCATACCCAATTTCACTTGCGTCTGTGAAAACATGTAGCTGTAATGTACTTAACTTCAACACCTATCGCCAAGGTAACATTTGGGTATTTCCAGTCGTTCAACTGCCGGTAGTAGACCCATCATGCGACCGTGAATGAGGATGGGGGCTAGCAGTCCCAGAGGGTCGAAAAGGCTCATAATGACTCTAAGAGCAGTTCTTTTTGTAGGCCGTTTTCCTTCTATTACGTAGGGTACTAATTCTTTATGCCATGAAGAGGAGAATCGAAATACGTCGGCAATAGGGTCCCAAACCATTCCCAGCACTCTGGTGTTACTGCCGGTGTCGCTTAGGTTTATGACGACGGGGTTTACATTTACATTGTTTTCTTCTATAGCCTTAAGCACAGAAGGATCGTTGCATACCCAATTCCTCATGTTGAACCCTGCCTGGGAGAGGATATACCTGACTTGCGTTATGCGTTCTATCACTTCCTCCCTTGTATCGCAACTGTCAAAATAGTCGTCCATGTAGGTGGACCGTTTGATGGCACTTGCAGCGTTTGGGTAGTTTGTGGCATGTTCATCAGCATTGCGATGCATGACATATTGTGCGGAACATGGGGAACACGTTGCCCCAAATGTCGCAACATCCATCAAATAGACATCCGGAGTCCTATTTTTATCAAACCGAAACAAGAACCGTTGGTTGTGAGTGTCTTCCGGTCGGATTCGTAGTTGATGGTATCTTTTCTATGTCTCCTCCGAAGGCAATCTTTCTCTGCCTAAAATTGCACAACACTTCGGGGAGCATAGCTAGCAGATCTGGACCCTTCAGAAGGACTGAGTTAAGGGATATCCCTTGGACTTTCGCTGCCGCGTCCCAAACGAGGCGTTTTTTATCAGGTTTATGTGGGTGCCCAACAACGTTTAATGGTAGGTACCAGATGCGGTTGGGATTTGCGGTAGCCAATTCTTCTTCTGTCGCTTGGTGTGCGTAGCCTCTTTCTATATACATACGCATTTGCTCGTGTATGATCTGCTTTAGCTGTTCATTCTTGTCCAGTTTTCGCTCTAGAGCGTTTAGCCTCTTCGTGGCCATTGCTATGCTATTATTATTATTATTATTTCAACGGGCCGTACGGCCTAATTAAGATGTAACAGTTCAATTAAAAAAAAACATAGCAAAAACAAGATTTGCCGCAATTCACTGCGGCCACGGCAAAAGCCGGAGACGTTCCTTGAAGCACTGAGTTGCGATGTCGAAGTCGAAGCAATCCGAGACAGTGTTGAAGACAGCCGATATGCTATGCTATCAGGAAGGATTCTCTTCTTCTTTTTTGGCTCAACAACCGATGACGGTCAAGGCCTGCCAACTCACTTGTGGGGTTGGCTTTCAGTGACTTATTGATTTCCCCCCATAGCAGGATAGTCAGTCCTACGTATGGCGGCACGGTCTATTCGGGGCTTGAACCCATGACGGGCATGTTGTTAAGTCGTACGAGTTGACGACTGTACCATGAGACCGGCTGGCCATCAGGAAGGATTACGTCAACAGATTTCCATAGCAGACTGGCAAAAATTCGCTGTAGTTGGTTACAGCCGCTTCTTCTAGTGTGAAGTATTGACGGAGCATTTCGTGTAACGTTGTGTCGCTATCGTCGATTTGCTGCTGCTTAACACTGTGTACGTAGCTGGCCGCCGGTTGGCTTCTCGCGTTGTTAGTCATATGAGGGCTTTAAACCGCCCATCCTAGTACGGATTTTACGGCGATCGGTTGCTAGCCGGATCGGGTTTCCAGTGGTGTCATCAGGTCGACGTTTTCCAGGCCTATCAGGATTCTCGGAAATCCATCCACTCGTTGTTCATCTGGTAGACCTTTTTTTTTTTTTTTTTTTTTTTTTTTTTTTTTTTTTTTGTTAACGAAGAGTGAGCATATTCCATCCCCCTCTCCGACTTACCCAACCCGGCCGGTACGCAGTGGTGCGTATTACTTCATGCGGAGTCGTGTGTGCGGTTGCACCCTGGCTCACGACGCATCTTCTGCGGCGATCTGGTCTGCTGATGCTGCTTATTACGCTGCTTTCCGTGGTGCGACGTGGTCCCTGTGATCCTATCGCCCACACTTCGGGTGGGCAATGGGGGGTCTGCATCGTTGGTCACCACTCCAAGCACGTAAGGCAGTTCTCCTGAAATGAAATTTGGATAGAGGAAACAAGAAAACAGAAAAGAGATAGAAACAGCTGGAAATAGAAGAGAGAAGAGAAAAAGAAAGCTGGAAAGAAACGAAAGGAAGAAGAAGGATTAGTAACTTTCCAGCTTACGGTGGCCCTTGTGGCACGGGTTGTTGCCGTGCCGTAGGGCCTGAAGGACCGCCATTTGCGTCCCTCGCCCGCCGTCTGGCCCGCCTGCGTCGCCTTGCCGTTGGTGGACGCTCAACATCCCATCTAGCTTGGAGAGTGGAGAAGATTGTCCTGGCGGCGGCGCGGACGGCCTCCCACGTATCGCTGCGGGCGCACATTTCCGAGACAATGTTATCCATTGTTACTCGGGAATGGCACCGCTGCTGCATCTCGTTCCGGATCCGATCGAACCGTGGACAGTGGAACAGCACGTGTTCCACGTCTTCCACGGCGTCTCCACATTCGGGGCAGTTGGGCGAGCCATCTAGGATGCCTTTCTCGACGAAATAGGAGCGCAAGAACCCGTGCCCCGTGAGGAGCTGGGTGAGGAAAAAGTCGACTTCCCCATGCTTGCGGCTGACCCAGAGATTAATGTCTGGGATCAGTCTCCTCGTCTTCAATCCTGGTGCCATCATCTGGTAGACCCTGCAAGTAGTAATAGTCACTTATCAGTGAATTAAAATCAACCTGTTGTTTTGGGAGACTTAGCAGTTTCACTGTATGAGCGGCCGCTATTAAATAGCGCAGCTCTCCCCCACGTGCCAAGATCTCTATGCTGATGCGCTGCGATGAATCTTCCCTCCGCTTCACGTTGGCGGTCCAGTTTAACTCCAATGGCTCCGATTCTCTTTCAATGCCAAGACTTGCTGCTAAAGATGCTTCCACTAGTGTCAACGATGACCCCTCGTCTAAGAAAGCGTGGGTATCGATTTGCTTATCTCCATTGTGGATGATAACAGGTACTACACGGAACAGGGTTGTTTTCGCCACGTGGTGGTGTGTCTGCAACTGTGCTGGATGGGCAGTTGCCCCTTCCCTCGGCTGATGCAGTAAACTATGGTGTCGTTGACCGCATCCCGGAACGCCGCAGGAGTACCTCGATTTGCAGGGTTTCGTCCCGTGGTTAGCAAGGCAGTTTCGACAGAGCTTCATCTGGTTTACCGCTACCAAGCGATCCGGTGGAGACATTGCATCAACTTGTGGCTAGTGTTTTTACACATGCGGCAAGGTGTTGTGTTTGACTCAACGACAGGTGTTGGTGGCTCGTGAAATAGGTTATGTACATTTGAGCGGTGTACAGTTCGATGTGTGTGAGGTTTGGGTGGAGTGTATCTGGTTACAACACAGGCTTCCTCTACCAGTTTGTCGATGAAGACTCCAAATTCCTTCAGAGTTAGTAGATGGTAACTTTCACTAAATCGTCTCCACTCTAACTTCCTTGTTACGGGCAGCTTCTCTACCATCTCCTCTAGTAGCTCAGGATTTGAAAGGAAGTGTACCAGATCCGCGTTGGCTAGATGGTTGCACAGATGTAACATTGATAGGCCAAACGTGATTAGCTCATCAAGATGTTCCGGCCTTGGTGCTGGGGTTCACCGTACCTTCTTGAGCAAATCCTTCACCACAAGCGAAGGCCGTCCGAACAGTATCTGAAGTGTCTTCATGACCATCTCTACTGACGTCGTACTATCCAACCATCCTTCGACGGCATCACGTGCGGGTCCAGTAAGGCATTCTTCCAGCCTGGCCATGTTTTCCGTTGGAGACAGTCCGCAAACTTTTGTCGAGCAGTTTTAGAACTTTGGCCACTCTCGTGGCTTTCCTGAAAAGGTAGGGAGTTTTTTCGGCCATACCTGCCTAGTTGCGATGTGGTCGGAGGGTTTCCAATCCAAGGTAGCTACTTCCTTGTCGCGTGTAACTTCTTGTTGCACAGGTTCAACGCTGGAACACGCTTACGGTAAAAAAATCTTCGATTGGGCCTGTACCCATTCCGCCGTTTTTGTTCTCTAAATGGACTCTTGTTCGTTTTCGTCTTGACCACTCAACACTAACCCCTGAATGACGCTCGCAGAGTATTCGGAATCACCATCGACCTCTTCGAGGTTATTCCTTTGCGTCTCGTGCTGTAGTTCCAAGGCGGCAAATTTGCACTTCAATACCGCTTCCGCCATCGTTTTTTATTTCTCTGCCATCATTTTTTCCTTCTCAGCCATTAGCAGCTTCACCTGTAGGGCTTGTTCTCTCACGAGGCGTTCTAATGCTGAGAGCTTGGACGACACACATGAACGCCCATGCTTGCATGACGCAGCCTCACTAGGACGTAAGGACGAACCTGGTTCCTTGTTGGGACAGTGGCTCTTCTGTTTGTATTTATCACTGGCAGCACTCGGCTCCTCTGCTCTCTCTTCGTTTACGCGACGTTCTAATGCTGAGCATCTTGAAGACGTAGAAACTTGTTCATGCTTCGACAAACTTGCTTTGCAGCCGTGTTCGGATGAGCAAGGCTCATCATTCGGGTGTAGAGGTTTATCCTCGCGCTTTTCGCTTGCCAACACTTGCGTGGCTGCTATATCCCGATTTTGGCTGGCCTTAGCCGCCATTAGCTTCTCGCTCTTGGGTCGAGTAACTTTGGCTGTTGCCGCGGTAGCGGTCTTTTTTCCCACATCAATCCGCACTTGCGGTGCATTATCGCGGTCAGTCGCTGCACCGGTGATCGCTCATTCATCGCTTGCTGGGACATTTTCTCGGATGCAGTGGCGGATTTAACGGTACGCGGACTGAGCGGCCGCGGGGGCCCCGTCAATTTAGGGGCCCCGTGAATGGTAATTCCAGCATATGCAAAAATGTGTACAGTAGCCTCATCGAAAACTTCTGTGCCCAATAGGGGCCTCATGGACGAAGAGACTCATACTTGGTGTTTAAAAATGATCTAGAGCTATCGCTTGATATTTTTTTTATTATATCGTTTCCTAGACTTGAAAAAGAGATCAAGTATAATTATTCGTTGTTAGGCAGTGTGTTAGATCGTCATCAGGAAGTTTGTGATCTAGTTTACACTGTACTCTAGTTTAAATTTCCATTTACACGTTGACAACACTGTTAACAAGGTATACAAGATGCTAGGTTTAATCTTTCGACAATTCCGTGAATGTAATGATGTCTTATGTCTTAAGTCGTTGTTTACTAGTGTGCTCGTGCATGGAATATTGCTCAATTCTTTGGTTTCCGAATTGTACTACGATGATTAACACAATAGAGGCAATAAAACGGAAGTTTACAAGACTTGCCTTAAAAGGCGACCAATTCGGAGGACTTAGAACCATACCAAATTATCGCTCGCGTTGCCTTCTGCTTGGCCTATAGAAGCTCAAACACCGTTTTAAGGTAAAACAGTGTGTATTTGTTGCTAAAGTATTCGTCTAAAAACGAATTAGACTTTTTTTTATTCTAGAATAGCAACATCTACGTGCCATCGAGACCTCTTCGCTCTCATAACTTGCTTGTTGGTGAGAGCAGACATACCTTATATGGATACAATGAGCCGTTACTAGCTATGTCAAGGCAATTCAATACACGGTCCTATCACTTTGATTTAATTCAAAGACCAACATTTAAAGAGAATATTTTACTAATTTACAATTTTGGCGACACCAGATTAAGGCAGATGTTAGGGGAATAAGTGAGGGATTAGGTGTTAAATAATTAATAATAATAAATTAATAAATTAAATTATTGATTAATAAATAAATTAATAACCTATCCGAGTAGTTCAGGGAACAAACCCCCCCCCCCCCCGGGAAGCAAACCGTCACGCTGAGTTTAAAACAAAGCCAAGTGTAATACCCTCCCTCACCCTCGCTCGACACCAACAGGGGGCCTCAACTTCTTTTACCGCTTAGGGCCCCCGATACCCTAAATCCGCCACTGCTCGGATGCACTAACATTCGAAAAATATCACTCCCGGCATTTTGATTTTAGATATTCGCGATAAAAGTCTTTGCGTTTATTGAAAAAAAAAACTTTTTTAAAGCTTGTTAGCTCCCGAACTAGTCGCGTAACGATATAGTAATCACTTCCTCATAGGAATCAAAAAATGGTTAAAACGCCGAGTTTCGCCTAGGGTGTAAACTTTATTGTATCGCGGTTTTTGTTAACCTTTAAAAAAATTTTAACTATGCTCGCTCGCTGTCGTGATGCTACTGTCGCAATCGCGATAGCGAGGAACCCGATTCCTGATCCTGAGGTCATTCGCCTTCCCTGTACCCGAACCCGTTACAGTGCCCTCTGTAGGTGAGAGTGTGGAATCTCTCGCGATCGTAAGTGCTGAATGTTTGGCTGTCAGCCGCGGTGACAGTTCTACTCTATTTGATTTACGACTCGTAGCAACAGCGCGAATTCCGCGGTACCGCGACGATATCGGTTCGTGTATTTCCAGCCTAAGGCCCGTGGCAGCACTCATCCGATGCGATTTTATCGGACGAGATTTATATGCGATTTGACAGATAACGTCGGACGTGCGATTTCGTCGTACGACGGAATCAAAAAATTTTGATTCCGTCGCATCGTTGCATCCGATTTTATCTGTCAATGTTGTTATGGGATCTGCATGCTAAGGTTAGCGTAGTGTAACGCATGCTTTAGTTTATAGCAAACCCGAAGTTAGGGAGTGCCCGCGAGAGGCACTCAGTTAGGTTTTATAAGTAGTGGCAATGTGGTAACGAAGCTCTCTCTTTTGCTCGACGCCGAAGCGATCGGTTCGACACACACACACCCATCCTGTTATCTTAAGTGGTGATAATAAAAAGTACTTGTAACCCCTGTAACCCCACAAAACATGGCGATCCTGCCAGGAGCTGTTCGCTTGGATGGTTAATAAAGTACCGTGTGCCGGTAGCCGTTTACGTATAACACAATAATCAGTGCAACGTGGTGAAGTGAAAGTGTAAGTGCCGCAAAGTATTGGACAGTGTTAACAAAAGAGGATCGACGCAACAGCCAACAAAAACGAGGACGAAGAGAGAGCTTCGTTACCACATTGCCACTACTTATAAAGCCTAACTGAGTGCCTCTCGCGGGCACTCCCTAACTTCGGGTTTGCTATAAACTAAAGCATGCGTTACACTACGCTAACCTTAGCATGCAGATCCCATAACAATGTAACCATGCAGTTTATGTAGGAACAATATGAAATTATTTTTCTATAATGGCTAAATCATTCAAATCATTAAAATTTTCGCACTATGAGCCGAAATAGCGTTTAACAAAAGCGTCCGATAAAATCGCATCGGATGAGCGTTGCCACCGCCCTAATTCGGGAACAGACAGAATTAAGATTTCAAGTCAGTTCTCCCTGCCAATTACAGGTGTTTCCCGAGATACGACTGTATTTGGAACCGAAAAAATGTCCCAAAGCAAGGCTTAAAGGCCTGATTAGACGGAGGAAAATACTGTCATTTCTCGATTGGCATTTATTTGTCAAACTTAGAGTTTGGCACAAAAATACCTGTCGTACGTGTAATGAGGCAAGAGAATTGTTCCATCACATTTCACATTTATTATTTAATTTTTTAATTTTTTTGGCTTTATCCAAAAAAATCATTCGTTGTTTCCCATTTTTATTGTTTTTATTTATCATTATAAAGAAATTCAATATGCTCTATCGACATTGACAGCAAAAATCTACTCTCGAGCAAATCGGAATTGAGCATGCCGAATTCCGTTTTCCGACTGGCATCTATCTGTCAAACCCTGTTTGAAGGATAAAATCCAAAATCGACTGACAGTATTTTCCTCCGTCTAATAAGGCCTTAACCGTAGCAATAGACGATGCGCAATCTCAGATTGCGCATATATTTATCTGTCAAACGGGTCGGTTTGATATATTTATCGGTCAAAAAAATTTATATATCTCGGACATATAATCTTGAAAATTTATGCGCAATCTTGGCGCAATCTGAAATTGTATGGAAATGACGTTTAGAGCTCAGGGTTGGCTACGCGAAATGACATATATTTTGATAAAACGAATATATGCGCAATCTGAAGCTGGCCCTACACGCTGCATTCATGTATGCGGCTACAAATGACAGCTACACATTTTCTTTTGTTCTATTTGTCAAATGTAGCTACACGATGTAGCTATCGTTTGGGAGCTTTTCAAGCCGTGTATGTTCAGCTGTCATATTGTGGTTGTCAAACATAGTTGGTTGTGTTTATATTATGCGGAGATCACTCCGGTTGTGTTTTTGCCGTGATACACAAAGTTTCTTTTTTTTACAGTGGAAAAATGGAAATAAATCAACTTCTTCCAACTTTAGCGGCTGAAGTGGCTACTCTCATGTTGATACTCATAGAAGAGGAAGACGAAGAACTGCAGCAAGAGGAAAATGCACGGCGCTGCTGGATGACCGATCTATTTCTGGAGAGGGAAAGCGTTTGGACCCGGCTGTTTAGGGCGATAGATGGCGAAGGACCAAACAACCGGCTAGAAAGTTTTCTACGTGTGAATCGCGAAGAATTTTACTATCTTTTAAATCGGATTGGTCCAAAAATTGAGCGACAAGATACAACGATGCGACCTTCGATCTGCCCGAAGCAACGATTATGCATCGGGCTTCGCTTTTTAGCTTCGGGAGACTCATATGAATCTCTTGCTTTTTTGTTTAGGGTAAGTTTTATGCAATATTTGAACGATATAAAATGATAATAATATTACCATTTGTTTTAGGTTTCTAGCAGTTCCGTATCCCTTATTGTGCGTGATGTTTGTACACACATAATAAATGAATTGAAGGAATACGTTAAGGTATTGTTTCACTGATTTAATATGATAACAGTTCCATACTAATACTCTCTTCTTACTTATAAGATAACCACTTTATCTAAGCTGTTTGTATATATAGTAATTTTAAGTTTGGTTTCGTTTTCTGGTGCTCGTGTTATTATAGTCTATTTTTCTAAAACTAATATATTGCCTAAAATTGCTGTTATACTATATTTAACAAATGAACTTGTTGCAATAAACAACTATTCAGGTCATGTCACTAACCCAACCACAGGTTGAGAATATTTCTTTTGGTAATAATAATAATAATAATAATAATAATAATAATAATAATAATAATAATAACAAATGGGCCTTTTATTGCGTCAGTGCTTGCTCAGGCGCGAGACCGTGAGCGGTTTCGGACACTCCTGAGGCAGGCCAAGACCGCAAAGCGGTTGTAGCGCCGGATAAGTAAGCTTGCTAAATAAATTAATAACTAATTCTAAATAAGCCACACAAGAACACCCATTATTTTAATTCATTTTTATTATATCTGATCAATTTATCAAATACATCAAATAAAACTGATTGCTATGCTTGTTAAGGCCAACGAACAGGCGACTGTTCATTTTGAAACAAAGTGATATATCACAGTAATTTAGCGTTTACTTTAAGTTTGCCTCTTTCTACAGCTTGTAAACTGGACGTCTACTTGGTATCAATATAATAAACCTACATAATTGCATTTTCTTATTTCAACATCCCAAATGTGCTTATATATGATTTGTCGCCTACTGAATTTATTATTTTAACTTATTTCGATCCATAATCATCATCAGTAATTCAAAACAATAGACAGTCAGTTTGTATCAGTTCAATCAGTTTTTAATTGAAAGAACAAAATAATTAAAGACACCAGCGAGAAAACTAGTTTTTCAAAAAAAAATGTATTCCTTACTCATGGAGTCCTAAACCAGATCTGAACTAATTGCTGACAACTTGGCTAGTCGTCGGCTGGCTGGTTCGGTCGATTATTGCTGACAACTGTGACATTGCTGACTGTTACTGCAGTGTGGCTACGCACGTGGCGGTGGCTGAGCGTGTTGTAAGTTTGGTGTGAATAAGTTCGGGGTGACGATTTTGAATGTCATGGCCAAGTAAAATGTAGATATATATTATAAGGCAGGCACATTATAAGCCGTTTTGGCAAATCATTCAACGCTAACTTGTAGTGTACTTAGGACGAGCACGCACTGCATCCGTCTAGGTCGGTGAGTTAACGAAGAGAAACGAAGATAACGATACAGAGCCCTTCGTTTAAGGGCAGCTTTTAAGATAGCCGAAGGCGTACGTCAGGCCCTTGTCACTTATACGTTAAAAACTAGCTTAGCTTACATGTGTCGAAAAGAATGGGGTAAACGAGTGTTAATACTTAAATCTATATAGTCTGCGCGTGGGCTGTGTCAGATTTTTATAGAGCACTAAACTATTTGCCGCAACCATGTTGCGTTTTACACAACAGCTTGTTGTTTGCGTTGCTGTAGTTACCAACAAACCCTGTATTATATATTTTTTAAAGAATGAATAGTGCTTTTTCTGTTGTTAAGTCTATGAATAGTTTGTCCATCAATCCACACAGCCCTGACCATGTTCGATGTAAAACAAATGGCTGCAACATTAAAACCTTGTGAACACGCAAAAAGCTTAATTATTTACGGCCAGAGCATGGATTACGTTCGACGAAATCCGCTTCGGCGCTCAGTGCAAAAGGCACTCACGGCCCTTTAAACGATGTTCATTTTACCAGTTTTTTTGAATCTGGCAAGTTTTTGAATAAAATGAACTCTTTTGACGGTTACGTTCGTTCCCGATTGTATGGGATGAAATCCCCGAGGTTTTGGGCTGCGGATTTGTGTCGAATTGGTAATCTTTCGCGATTCCAAAGTATCATAATGCTGATTTCAGGAATTTAAATGATATCATTTATGATGTTTATAATATTTATTATAATAATAAATAAATAAATGTATATTATATTAATATATATTGCTTATATATATATATATATATATATATATATATATATATATATATATATATATATATATATATATATATATATATATATATATATATATATATATATATATATATATACCACGAGACCGGTTTACATAATAAATAAAAAAAAATAAAAAATATATATTGTAATATATATATATATATATATATAACAATATATATTTTTATTTTCAGTGCTGCCATACTGACTATCCTGCTATGGGGGGTTATCCAAAAGTCACTGAAAGCCAATCCGACAAGTGGTACAGACAGGCCTTGACCGACAACGGTTGTTGAGCCAAAAGAAGAAAAAAAATATTATGTATTTAAATAATCTTAAGCTATGTACACGTGCTAGACAAACACACGGTGGCAAACGAGCCACGGAGTCATGTTCCAACAGGAACTGAACTGGAAGCAGATTTCCAGGACAGCCGGCGAGATCGCGAACGGTACCTCCACGTGGGGTGTTATATTGATTGAACACCTACCAGTATTACGCATTATTATTATTTTACATTACGAGAATTTACAGTACTTCACCTAGAGCACCACATATACTGTAAAAACTTTTAAAAAGCATAAAAATCAATTGCTGATTGTTGCCCATTTATTAGCATCGGTACAGAAAAAGGTAAAGCAAATATTTCATTTCAGGGAACGGTCAGAACCTCGCCGCATGCGATTTTGCCGCAAGCTTTTGTATGGGATTTGGCGGCAAAACCGCATGCGGCGAGGTTCTGACCGTTCCCTCACGAATCGACGGGGAAACGAATGTTATCTGTCAATTTTTAGTGCCTTCTTGCTCATACAGTGCCGTACAAGAAAACATAACCGTTGTTTTTACTGTTACTTTTTATTTAAAATTTAAATGTTAATCCACTTAATTGTATAAATCCTGCATTTTTCTAGTCTTCATTTTTTATACTATAAAAAAAACTCTTATTTCTCCATCTACATTCATAACATTATCCACTATATGAAACAAATTAGTTGCAGAAAAAAACAGGTTTGTTGTTTTTGTGTGTCACTGTTCGCGCACACGCGCGAAAACGTGAAACAATAGTAATCAAAATTTCCAAAGAATGAAAACCACACCATTCGATCACCCGTTTTTTGTTTGTTTGGTGTGAAGTAAAACGAAAGACCGTGCAAAAATTGATAAAAATGCCTGTAAGTAATCTAAAACATGTCATTGTATATGGTCAACATATGGGTTAATATATTATTATTCACTGATTTAAGGACAAGCGCAAAACTACAACCAAACGACAGTTTGAGGTACTTATTGCCATGATTGAAGGTAATGAAGGTGTAGCCGGTGATCGCATCAAAGGATCTTGTAAATTTTGGCAGGAAGTGACGGTAAAACTCAACGAATTGGGACCCCCTATCAAAGATATATCGGGATGGAAAAAAGTAAATTACCACTATTTGATAAGTGCTTTTTATATTGCATAACATAAACGTGTTTTACTATTTTAGGTTTGGGCGGATTATAAATCTGCTTTAAAAAAGAAGCTTTCATTTAATAATGCGGAATACAGATCGACCGGAGGGGGACCGTGCTCCTTGCGCAATTTTAATGCCCTGGAGCAGAAAGTTATTGAAGTGCTCGATATGCAACGTTCAGTGGTCGGAACACCTGACGTTCCACCAATGGGTCTAGCAGAAAGTGAAGATTCAATCGAAAATGAATGTTTGAATATCAGCCCAGAAGTAACAGAGCTCGTTACATCCGGAGCATGTAATCGGGACAGCGGACATCAACCAACTTCTGCCCAAATAATTGACCAAGAGGTTGAAATCGAAGAGGTTCCTGTTACTACAGAACCAGCTCGTAACAGCAGGCGAAAGAGACGCACATTGGCGGAGCAAAACTTGTTGGAGTTGCGTAAATTCAATGTGATTCAACAAAAAATACTCAACGTTAAAATCGAAAAACAAGAAACAAACAAAGCTAGGTTAGAAACTGAAAAGGAACATGCTAAAAGGAAATTTGAACTAAAACAAAAGGCAATGGAAATGCAACATGAATTGGCAATTCAGGATTTTCAACTGAGGAAGGAAATTGCCGAAAAGGAGCTAGAGTTAAAATATGCTAAATTAGAGCAAATTAGTAACGCAAATCAGCCCAGGCATTAATTACTAAAATGCTTAAAAGTTTCATGTTTACCCGATTTTATGAATTAAAAAATATGCTCAGAATTCTCAAAACAAATGAATCGCATTTGATGTTTCAATTTATTCAAACCATACTGAATTTCACCAAATTTAACTTTTTTGCGCATAAAATAGCATTTATTTATGTCAAATATCTTCTAATAAATCTGTGAAAATTTGTTGCCACTCTATATTATTTTCAATACAGATGTTATGCAACGCACAACATGTGTTAATAATTAGACCACTTGTTTTAGGATCGTAGTTTAGTGATCTGTCTGTCCCAGCGAGACATCGAAACCGGGATTTCCAAACGCCTATTGTCTGTTCTACAATCATCCGACCAGAAGAGTGTTTTTTGTTAAATTCTGCCTCGGCGGATCCTTCGTCTGGGTCTCTGTGCGGTCTTACTAGCCACGGTTCTGATGGATACCCAGCATCCCCTTTAAATAATAAAATATCTCAAAACGATGCAGTGATTTAACAGCATGAATGCAATTATTACCCAAAATCTTGTCCCTTTGCCCGCTTCTGTGCAATCGTTGGAAATATTTGCGCACAATGCTCACTCGCCATATATGCGCATCGTGATGTGATCCAGCAAATCGTGCATCAACGGCTCGTATGCGTGTTTTATGGTCACACACCTTAAATAACAATAATGAATATTATTAAGCTTTAATGCATTAGTGATCGGTTAATTCAACAAAAATCCAGATTCGCTAACGAATGACACCCCGGAGTCGTTCGGAGCCCTCCACAGCCGTTGGAGTGATCGAAAAAGCAGCCGCTGAAGCCGCTGAAGCCGCTGAAGTCGACAGGAGCCGGCTCCGGCTGCCGACTAGCGGCTCTAAACTGTTGCAAACGGCTCCAGCGGCTCCGACAATTCCAAGGGCTTACGCTGCCAATTAGCGACTTTGGGAGGCTCTGCACGACTCCAACCGGCTTTGAACCGTGAGTACGAATCCAGAAATACATTACTGAAAAGCATGTTACATGTACAAGCTTTTCAATTCAATACTTACAATCAATGTGTTAATGCTGTAAAATGATTTCCTATTCAGGAAAGTAAGCGGACGTTCTTGCGGTTTTTTAATTTTAACGTGCGTTCCATCTACGCACATCACGACGATCTCAATACCGCTTTTCAAGAAGAAATATTCTTTAGCTTCCTGTCTCTCTGATTGAGTCATTCGCAAATTTATCCAATCCCCAACTAATGAGTGGAGTGGTCGTAAAGTTCCTCTCAAAACTTTACTAAAAGTTGTCGGAGCCATTGCGACATGGAAATCTTTTCCTACGCCATGCTGATATCTCCCAGATGCGAAGAATATTATACATGCCGTCAACTTCTCTTTTTTTGATATTCCATGCGCTCTGCGAGAGTCTACCGAAGAATCAATACCATCAAGCAAATCCATGAAAATAGATTTCGATATCCTAAAGTTGTTAACAAATCTGTAATGTAATTGCCAACGAAGATAACGACAATCAGATGATAACGTTAGCAAAACAGTTATCAATTTATTTACGTACGCTGTATCCGTTAAAGCAAGAGGATCGGTATTATATCGAAGATTCCTACGATGTCTTTTCAATTCCTGCTTTGCCTCAGCTTCTACGTTTATACTGTTATAAAAAAACAACATTTTAAAACAAACAATATACTTTGTGTTTCTGTTCCACAAGTTGTAAAAATAAACGAAAGTCTGTCAAAATGGCGTAACATTAACCCTGCCACTTGCAACCAAATTAACATCATACTCCAAAAAATCCTGTCAACTTTGAAAAGTTATAACTTAAAAACGATAGCGAGTTGAACCAATCTATACACAGTTATAGAAACTGTATAAGTCTTTTAAATTATCTTCAGAATATTGCATCGATATTCCATAACGCATTCAAAAATGATAAGCCTTCATAGTCGCTGACTACCCTCGTAGCCCGGTTGCCTGAAATATGATGTTTTTTTGGTTGCCAGTGACAGGGTTAATAGAAGCTCCGGCAAGATTTCAAGTGCTGTATATAAACGAAGAAGTGACACATATGGGTAAGCAAAGACATGCTGTATTTTGTATGTGAACACTTGAATCTGGAGGGTATAAATGTATGTTTAAATGAACATAATTCATTTTGTACTGAGCGTCGAAACGGATTTCGTCGAACGTAATCCATGCTCTGGCCGTTAATTTGTTTGGCGTAGGATTATGCTAGAAATGACTGAATTCATAGTATAAAAATTATATTGACGGAAATAAATTTATGTCAAAACGTTTTTGAATATAAAAACTATTGCACATTGAGATTGTACCCTACTAAAAATACAAAACTCAGTTAAACGTAAGGTTCACTGGACAATCTTTTTTTTACTAACTAACCATAAAAATAGGAACGAACTTTGTCTTATAGCACAGTTAATTTTCCCAATGTTCGTTCCAACGTGCTGGGGAACTTTCATTTAAAATTTTATCAGTCTGGATTGGATGTTTCTACTATTATTGCTAACATAACCGCATATCCCTTTATGGGCATTAATGTTGTAGGCTAACGTGGACGAGATGGTTTGATACTGGTAACTCACCATTGACGCGTAAGCGGTCATTGGTCAATGTGTTTGTGCAATCCATCCGGGTCATCGTTTGCGCGGTCAACGGGGTTGACCGGCGAACACGCCGGCATTTGACAACTGGCAAAAGCAGAAATCACACGCGAAGGGAACGGCGGGAATGTTTTGTTTTTGTATTTTAAATGTTAGAATAACGTCTAAGTTTTATTGTATAAGTTCATGTGTCGTTTATATAAGAACGCGTATACCTCTTTGTGTACGAAACAAATGAAAGAAAGGAACTGAACACTAATGTTTTAGGTTGTCATACAAACAGAGAGATTTAATCGTTTTAATACATAGTTTATAACAGTGATAATGGCTAGTATCATTGAATCTGTTCGTAGCGGGAATGTACGGTGTTCACAAGAAATTCTAGGGAAGGCAACACATTTCTCGTGCCCGTTTTTCCAATGTCGCGGTATAGCAATAATTTAAAGCAACTATCTAGTAAGTCACGAAAATGAGTGTCAAGACGTAAGCCACCGCTACAAACGTATTCAATAATATCCGCGAATATGTATGAGTTATTGTAATGATTATAACATAACGGGGCGGTCCTGGTACAGTCGTCAACTCGAAGGACTCAATAACATATCCGCCATGGGTTCAAACCTAGAACGGACCGTCCCCCCGAAGCTAGGATTGACCGACTACGTGGTAATGAATTAAGTCCCGAAAGCCTGTATATAGGCCGGCATGTCCGCGTAGGACGTTACGCCAAATAGAAGAAGAAGAACAAAACGTTGTTTAATAATATTTTTTTCAAATAACTTTTCTTTACAGTTGCCGTCTACTGCTACAGAATGGTTGAAGATTTCAAAAGGATTCGAGGAAAAATGGAATTTTCCTCATGTAATTGGTGCCATTGATGGAAAACATGTCACCTTAAAACAACCAGCTAATAGCGGGAGCCAGTTTTTCAACTATAAAAGCACTTTCAGCATTGTTTTGCTAGGCATAGTGGATGCTAATTCAAATTTTATATTTGCTGACGTCGGTTGCCAGGGTCGAATTTCTGATGGTGGAGTGTTAGCAAACAGTGCTATATACCAGAAACTGGAGCGCCGGGAGCTTAATATACCCGCTCCTGAAATTTTACAAGTTCCTTACGAGATCGAGGTTCCCTATTTTTTTTGGGTGATCAAGCGTTTGCATTGAAAGAATATTGTCTCCGGCCTTTTGCTGGAATGCATACCGCAAACTCAATAGAACGGCACTTTAACTATAGACATTCGCGAGCTCGTCGAACGGTAGAAAACGGTTTTGGCATTGATGTAAAGGTCTGGCGAGTTTTAGCAAAACCAATGGAATTAGAACCACAAGTAGCTGAAAAAATCGTTCTGGCAACAATTCATCTACACAACTTTAGACGTCGGCACTTGCTTTGGAATTATAATACAACTCTTCTTGCACCCACAAGAAATACGGCATCTAGATCCTCTTCCTCTCAAGAGTCTAACGTTGACCCTACTACAATGTTACCTCTTCGACACGTTCCGTTGAGGCCGTCTAGAGTGTTGCAAAACATGCGATTACACTTAGCACGACATTTAAAGTTTAATGATCCATTACCATTTGATTTACCGCAACCGCGCAGAGTTGTGTAATTTTCGGAAGCATATAAACCACCACGTACTAATTAGAATTATGGTATTAAGCAAAAGCAAATTTGTATTTGATTTTTGTGTGTTTATATTTTTTATATTTTACGTTTTATATTTTCCTTTCGTGGAAATAAAAATCATTTATTTGTGATTTGTAGCATTCTTTATAAATAAAGGCACCGTTTACTTGAGACAACCCAAGTGCCACAAATCCACTAAACGACCACTAAACGGCTTCTAAACGACTCAAGTTCTCTACCTAAACGGAATATAGAAAGACTTCGTTTAGCAGACGCCAAACGACTCATGCATTCTAAAAATAGCAAAAAAGCTGGTGGCGCTATCTGTTGGTGGGATACCCCAACCAGTTGAGCTTCATCGCTTGGAGGAGAGCTTTCTCATTTCCTCTGTACTGTTGTATGGTTTCGCATTGAAGTTATGCATCGCTAGAACTAGAACGGCGATACGATTGTTTAAATACTAAACTCCAACGGAAACCACCAGCACTGAAGCAAGTGAGATTTGAGCAATGGTCATTGGTGTTGATACCCACGTATCTAACCACACGACCATTTACATAGATTTTTGCTCAGAAAGTTAGAAGGCTATATAGGTCATAATAAAATGCAACTTGTCGAAACACATTGCAAGAAAAGGATAGCAATATAATGATGAGTTGTAATACGCCATCTATTGATCAAACCAATGAAGCTGTGGAGCTTTCATTTTTTTTCTATGGATATTCAATTTTCCAGTCGTTTAAGCTTAATCTGTGGCGCTTGGGAAGCCTCGCAAGTTAAAAGCTAACTGTGGTGAACTATATACTAATATTATTTTTTAAAGAATAGTAGAATTCTTTTCATGGCAATTAACTCAATGTGTGCATACAATCTGAAAAACCAAGGAAGAATAACTGAAACTAATAAAGTTCCTATCGTTATGCTAAACCGATGCAAACATGAAATGTAAGGCGTAGGCGTACATACAAAATAAATGTCAGTATTACTATGAATGATACGAATAAGTTTTTTTTTATAAACAGGAATTATCTTAAGCAATACGGCCTTTTTGGACCGTTACTCCTGGACAGTAAAAACAGAAATTTCGGATTTTCACAGTTCATGGAAAATAATTACAATGCTCAATTCAGTAATTCATAAAATTCATTAATTCCAAAAACACTTAAACTATCTTAACAATACATAATACATAACAATACATAATTCACTTATTCATAAAATTCTTAAATTCCAACAAACACTTAAACTATGTTAACACTTAAATTTTAATCCTACAGATATGCATGATCATGCATCGAGGAGGCATGTTGGTCCGCATAAAATTGATCAATTTGATCATTCATGACCGTCGTTATGGACCTGATCAGTTTAGCACAGAACTCTGGATGTTTATCTTCGAAAGTGGCAACTTGTGCCTCTACAAAGTTGCCCAGAGCCCTGGCTTTTGTGCAAGGTGCAGCAGCAGTAGCAGTATTAGCAATGCTTTGAATGGCTGTCAAGCATTCGCTAATCTGACTTGATCGAGTCGTTTCACTAAATTTTCTTTTGCGTCCTTTGGACGCTGTGCGACCCTCTAGCATGCCACTAGAGGAGCCAGTGGAGGATGTTGTGGCAGTTGTCGTGGCTGTTGTTGAGGCAGTTGAACTGCATGAAGCGGCGGTTGCAGGAGCGGTCGAGATAACAACAGGTTCCCGAGAAGTTCCTTCAAGGTTTGCCTGACATGAGAACAGAAACGCTATATTAATTTACTCCTCCACAAAACGATACATAAACACTGTCTACTTACAGTATTGATTGTACGACGTGGAGCTGTCGTTTCATGTAGAAACGACATATGCTTGTAGGCATACCAAACCTCCTTCAATAGCTCGCTGGAACCTGAATATTTATACAATAGAAACGATCTTAACAAATATTAAGTAATAAAATAGCAAAATTTACTCACCGGAACCTGTTGTCTGACTCAAAGCGATCTCCTTTTTAGTCCGCCGGTAGGAATTCATTAAATTCCTCCATTTAGCATGAACGCACTGTGGATCCTCCTCCAGCACGGATGCTATCTGTTGCCAGGCTTGATGCCTTATTTCGTTATTTTTATACTGGCGATCAGTATCTAACCAGATGCACGGATAAGTTTTTACCAAATTGATCAATTCGATGACTTTTTCCTCATCTTGAATAGGCTAAAATAATAAAACAACCAATAATTTAGTGTGTCATTCTATGAGAAAAGGTGTAACTTACATTTTTATTCGATTTTTGGGCGGTTTTAGCTCCTTCCATTGTTAAGTGCTGGCGTGGTTGACTGCTAATCGAAAATGTCCGCCTGAAAACTTCCAAGGAATCTCCAAACACAATACCAACACATCCCCACATAATGTATCCAACATTTTTGTTTTCGTATACGTTTATTTAAGCTTCATTTTATTCTCAATATTATTATTTCCCTCAAATAAAACATTACATAAAAATATTTTTTATAATTTGTATTTATTTTATCAGTAGCTTAAATAAGCACGTAATTTTAAATTTTATTTCACTCAAATTTAAAAATTCATCCCTCCCTTCAACACTTGAAACAGTAATGTAAACATAGCAGGTGGAAGATACGTCACTTGTCGCCGCTCGTAACCCGCATACATCGGGTTACGAGCGACGACGAGCTGACATATCGAGAACAGTGGAAATTTGTAGCTGTCATTTGTAGCCGCATACATGAATGCAGCGTGTAGGGCCAGCTTGATGAGATTGCGCATCGTGTATTAACCTTCATTTCTATAACCACCTACCCGGGTATGTTTAGCTTATTCTTTTTATGATAACTTTTTATTGGATAATCGAATCGATCCAAAAAAAATTATAATGCCTAGAGAAACATGTTTTAAAAAAGTGGTAAAAAATTCAGATTTTTTTAATTTTTAAAAATGTGCTTTAAAAAATAAAATCAACTTTTACCCCTTACTTCTATAACCACCTACCCGGATAGGTAATACATACAATAAAGGATTTTGGTTTCGATTAGTCGCTAATTTTGTAATGATAGGTATAGCAATGCATTTAGTTATATTTATAAAATCTTTTTCAAAAGTTTTCTAGCTCTTAATATTCTTCTAAAGCCACATAGATTGAAATGATTGCCCCGACAGTCGGGAAGACATGGCGGTGTTTTAGTGTCAGTTCATCTTATTGCTATGCAATGAATTTATGTAACTTAAAGCCATACTTCATAAATTTATAACATAAAAAGAAGTATTGTTATTATAGCTGCATAGACTAAGTTAAATACGACATTTTTTTACCAATAAAAATACGAATTCCCTTCTAAAATGTATTACCTACCCAGGTAGGTGGTCATAAAGATGAGGGTGTATTTTTGGTCATAGAAACGAAGGTTAATACGGTAATATATGATAGCCATGGCCAAGATCTATTAAGGAGAACAGGTCGATGCAAAGCCCGTTGCTAGGTTGCCATTTTCAGCTCGCTTTTGACAGTTTCATGAAAAAGTGTTTACAAACAAACGGCTAATAGTTAACGCGCAAAAGTAGACCAATTTACTATTAGGAAGGTTATATTGGTTAAATTTCTTGCGGTCAATCACTTCTGGACAATAAAGGAGAAGTAATTGCAGTCTACTCTGTATTCAGAAACATTGATAACCTTTTTCATTGTTTGCCATTCCGTGACCACAAACCACTACCGTTTGCAACGGTCCTGCTGGAAAAACGAACTGTTTAGCATGTTCAACTGGGTTAACCGTAGAGTTGGCAACCAGATTTACACACGTAAGTTGGCAACCGGCATACCCGGGTATTCCACACGTTTTGATGCAAAATATTAACGATTTTCATAGGTAAACAATGCTTTCTATATTTTAATGCTGTAAGCAAGTAATGCCGACCATATATTATCTTCTATTTCATTCATTCATTAAGTTTTTTCATTTTATTATAAAAATAACGGTCAAATTGAAATTTGGAATCGCTTGAATTTGACTCGAAAATAAGCACAATACGAAAAGAGGAAGAAGAGAAACGTCATTCTCCATACAAAATGTATGGAATACCCGGGTATGCTGGTTGCCAACTTACGTGGTAAAGTTAAAAATCAAAATAAAATACTTACAGGCTGTTTAAAATTACAAATTATGCACCAAAAAATCATAAAATAAAAGTTGGGAGGCTACGGAAAATTTCAGGTCAATAAAAGCAATGAATCAAAAGTTATTGCAGTTCGAAGTTGAAAAAAATACCCGGGTATCCGGTTGCCAACTTAAAGGTTCAAGAAGTCCTTTTTACTTTCAATTGAACACTGAGAGTAAAATGAAACATCCTATCGACACACACTGGTACAATATGCACACCGTCATTTACTTATAACCCGGCTACGAATGATAAATGAGATCCTTTGATTGTATCAGTCATGTAATATTCTAATTAGATTCTAATTCTTCAAATATTCTAACAGGAATTGAATGTAAAATGCAGAACAAAACTCTCATTCACTCCATAGCAACGTCCAACGCTAAACATAAACAATGTTCACTTTAACTGTCAAAATTTTCCCATGGCATTCTGTCAATTTGCTCTATGCGCTTCGACCTGTTCTCTTTCAAGGACCTTGGCCATGGCACTCAAAGTGTCAAAGAATACGTTAATGTCAAAACATGGAACATCCGGAATCTCTCGAAAAGAAATTGATCGCAAATGTGCATTTTTCACACAAATTTAGGGTGTTTTGCCCATGTTTGCTATTAATTTATGCCATCACACGAATTACTATACTTTATATCAACATAAATGAAAAAAAAAAAAACAAATGTTGGTAAGGCTGCGCTCTGGCACCAATCGAACACGACATCCGACTCGAACAAACCCATTTAATCATATGGAGGTGCACTGTCAGACACAAACAAGCAGACAAGACAAACATGTCAAATCCCATACATTTTTCATGTTCGATGTCGTGTTCGATTGGTGCTAGAGCACCGACAAACCGACGTGACACTTCGAACAAAATGAGCTTCAAAAGTTGTCTCCTTATTTCAAATGAAAATACGTTAAACACTAGCGCCATCTCTATAATGATTCGCTTACTACACTGACACAGAGAAGAAACTGCTAAACCCCCTTTTTGTTTTTCTTCGCAAATTCTAATGCGTATTGTTTTATGTACTTCTCACATCTTTTGCACTGATTTAGAAACATATAAAATGATTTTCCTGGGTGTTTTGTCCAATAATTCTCACAAAATCGTGCCTCACACTTCCTTCGCAATTTGTATTTAGAAAAGTTGTTTACATCGAAGCAGCAGTGAACAGAGCTTACTTTGACAGAAGTGTTCGCCTCACTGGTAAATGACAGTACTTTCGTGTGGGACACTTTTGTAACACCAGTGTCACGTCGCTTTGTCGGTGGCTAGAGCGCCGGGTAACTGTACCAGTTTTTGGCAGTGTACCTGTTTTCTGCAGGTTAGCTAAAAACGTGAAATTCTGCACAAATGCGGTAAAATATTTCACAAAACGCTATTTTGTGGTTAAAGTGTACTCATTTGTTATTCACATACGAAGTTTCACACCATTTCATTGCGTATTTTTCAAACTATTTTAACTTATTTTCAATCTAATTTAATAATTGTGCTTTTTTCGGCAGATCTGCTCTCAGCCCAATACAGTCAGAATTTAATAGTTGAACCAAAATGGGTATAGGTACTAGGTGGGCTTATAGGTTTGGCGGGAACGCCATATTGGAGAAAAATTTGACAGGAGGGGATTCGATTGCGATACGCAAGGTTATTAGACTCTATACAGGTTACGACAGAGCGTTTGAGAGGGTCACCATTATGGATACCTTGTTTACAACTTTTCTGTCAAAATAGATGCCGACCAGCTGTTGCTTGGCACGAGCAACATAAATAAGTTTACAGAAGACGAAATTACTGCTACAATTATTCTTCATGCTAACTAGTTATATCATTTATAGAATATGACTTCTATGTTGGATTGGTTAATGCTAAGTCAATTTTGCTTACATGCCCTGGATATCGTCGGATTGTCTCATCAGTTTCAATTGTTCTACAGGTTTGGTATTGCTGTCCTAGCTTCAGTGGACGAGAGTTCATGCCGTCCAGCAGCAACAGT
Organism: Anopheles merus; assembly: GCF_017562075.2. Lineage (NCBI taxonomy): Eukaryota > Metazoa > Arthropoda > Insecta > Diptera > Culicidae > Anopheles > Anopheles merus. The sequence goes on along the minus strand of NW_024427592.1, from coordinate 29,957 downwards.
GTCCAAACTGGGCAGATGCTGCCCCTCGTATGAGAAGTGGCCAGATCCCATGTCGCTTCGCGCATAACAGCTCGTCCTTTATTCGGATTGGAACGGACACGGAACAATTCAGTGAAAGAGTATCGATGTGATGACACCCTTTTGACGATGTTGGTCAGGGAACCTGTGATGATGTGGTGCAAAAAATGCTACCGGCATCACTTTCGTTCCGCTATTGCACTTGACCCGAACAAGGACCGCGACGGCACTGACGAACTTGCGGCAGCGGTGATGATGCGTATCCCTCCTTCGAAATTGCGGTGCTGAGATGATGATAAGGTAGAAGCTTGTGTGGTATGTCCTTACTAAAACACTGCTTAAGCTACACCCAAGGTGACATGCATTATCGTCCCCCACAGGAATAAGGCTGCAGCCAAAACGGAATGAATATTTGTTTTCTTTGAACTGGAACGGCAACAGTGGCAGCATAGACGATCGTCTCGAACATGACGACTGCAACGAACCGACATGGAACCGCGGACAATAACTTAAATAACAACTATGCATAAGCACAAATATACTTATAGTTTATTTCCTAATTATAATTGTTACATCAGGACCGTTCAACATTTACTCCCCGGCTCAGCCACTACTCTTCCTTCACAAGTGCTCTTCTCGGTGACCCTCATATTCATCTCTTTCTCCTTCTCTTTATCATATAATTTGTATGAAAAGTGAAATAATGTGGATAGGGTTTATCTGCCTCTATCAAACATGAAAAATATTATGACGTCATACATGTCAATACTGCAATCACATCGTGTGTTAGCTTCCACGAGAAGATATATTCGTTTTTTGATTAGGCTAGCATGCAATGCTGTCTCTATTGAACCGTTAGTTCGGAGCCGTTGATTCGTCGACGGCTCTGGAACAGTGGACTCGCAGCCGGCTCCGCAGTTGTTGGAATGGAGCCGTGAGTGCAGAGCTGTTAGTCCGGAACCGGTTGCGGAGCCCTTGGAGCGGAGCCGGCTACGGAGCCGTCGGAGCGTAGCTGGCTCCGGACCCGTTAGTCCGGAGCCGTTGGTGCGCTCCGAAACGCCCATCACTAGATCACAGGACTGTTCTTGGACGGAAAGAATCTCGTGTGATGAAATTCTACGAGAAATTAAAAAATAAAATTATTTCTTTTTCATTTCACTAAAATATGAATCAAATTACCACGTGCTGTTAGAGACTGGTTTGATGTTAATCTACGGTTAGAAACGTGTCGTTCGATATGATTTTTTTTATGTCCAGCCGCTGCATACATTTTCCGTCCAGCATATGCTCACTATTTGGCTACTTCATCCGCTTCTTTATCGGCTCTCCCTTATTCCTTATACACACATGATTTTGCAGCAAACTTAAGTTAATGTCCTGAGATCGTTTTCCGACGTAACGATTTTTCAACTCGTACATGTTGGGTCTTAATACGATAACACACGAATATTCATAGCGGAATCCCTTCTCCACTTTCTACACAAGTCCAGTAGAAAGTACATAATTAAAATTAGATTTACAATAATTGAACAATTCAACCTAAAACATCGTACTATTGCACGATTGCAATCCAGTTGCAATCAGTCGAATTGTAAACAAACCAGTCCAATTGTAAACAAACCATTCCAATTTGTCTGTCAAAATTTTTTCATTCATTTTTTTATTGGAAATCGGCCAAAACAGGCTTTTGTCATAACCTGTATAGAGTCTAATAACCTTGGCGATACGCATCTATTCACTCACACTACGAAACACAAATAGCAAGCTGTGAGTTTGTTTACTTTTGCAAATGAAACGATTGCAAATATTCCTGAGTTAAAAATATCAAAGAACTCCGTTGTGATCGGGTTAAGTATTGAATATTTCTTTTAAAAAGTGAAAAAGAACCAAAAGAGATAAGGGGCAACGCAATATTTAATTGTTTTCGTTTGTATTTCCCAAATTTCAGCATTGTTTGTCGAGTCCATACAGCGCTCTTTTACTGATCTGGACAATCTGGTACGGGTATGATTCATGTTGCAGTACAAACATTAAAAGAATATAAAGCTAATAAGCCTCCTCAGTGCGAACCATGTATCTAAAGGTGCTGGAAACGAAAAGTTATGCTCGTCAAGTAGCCATGCCACTCATAAATAAGTTTTGCAACCAATAGCATGGTAGATATTTTTTAGTTTTATATTTTTTATTTTTAGAATGACCGGTTGGCAGCGCGCAAGGATGCTGGCTGCCAACCGGTCATTCTACAGCCTGAAAAAGCACCTCAAAGAACCTGTCGCGACGGACGAAGCTGGGACTATATAGTACCTATATAGTACCAGTACTCACATACGCCTCTGAGACATGGACACTGTCCAAATCTGACGAAACCCTCTTAGCCGCGTTCGAGAGGAAGATGCTCAGAAGGATACTTGGCCCCGTATGTGTGGAAGGACAATGGAGGAGCCGCTATAATGACGAGCTATACGAGATGTACGGCGACCTCACTGTCGTACAGCGTATAAAGCTCGCCAGGCTCCGGTGGGCTGGCCATGTTATACGCATGGAAACGGACGACCCAGCCCGGGAAGTCTTTTTAGGCCGTCCACAAGGACAGAGGAGGCGTGGTAGGCCCAAATTGAGGTGGCAAGATGGCGTGGAGGCGTCCGCCATTGAGGCCGGGATAACGGACTGGCAAACGAAGGCGCGAGACCGTGAGCGGTTTTTTTTTAGCGGTCCGAAAGGACACTCCTGAGGCAGGCCAAGACCGCAAAGCGGTTGTAGCGCCGGATAAGTAAGTAAGTAAGTAAGATATTTTTTTACCATGAAGGTATAAATTTTTATTCTTTACCATTTATTACTAATTTGTGTGATAAAATTACCTAAGGGCAGATGTATTATAAACGTTTTACCTGGATCATTTGCAGTGCCATCTCAATAAAGGACATGTAAACAAGAAGAAGAAAAAGGACAAATATGGAGTCATTGTAATCGACGCAATGGAAGAAAACAAAGAAGTCTACCATGGACCTAGGACACGGAATCAATTTTTATCCATCTACTTAATCATCGGAATATCCTGAAGAGTAATAATCCGGAATAGGAAAGAGAGCGCTGTAAAGCCCCTCTTCTTCTTTTGGCTCAACAACCGTTGCCGGTTAAGGCCTGCCTGTACCACACTACTTGTTGGTTTGGCTTTCAGTGACTTATTGATCCCCCCATAGCAGGATAGTCAGTCCTACGTATGGCGGCACGGTCCATTTGAGGCTTGAACCCATGACGGGCATGTTGTTAAGTCGAACGAGTTGACGACTGTACTACGAGATCGGCTCAATCAGGCAGCCCCTATCGGTTAATTATAACGTACATCGAAACACACCGGCAAGAATATCTTTATATATGTGCAAAGGTCATAATGAACTGTACATACGAACATGATAAACAACATGAATAGTAAAACGTGGTTAATCGTATGAAATCCCCATAAATAACCCTATGTTGATCAAGCGTTACAGTAAGTGTTGGCAGGGGCCAAAACCTTTAAGATTGTTGCAAACATACATGAACAACTGAAGTTAAAGTGTGAAAGTCATAAATTCATAGCGTGCAGCTCACATTTGTTTAAATTGCCACCAACTGAAATCCAAATATGCTAGATGAACAGGCGTCCACGAAGGTAGTAATCATCCGTCTGCTTTCCAAAACTTTTTATAGGACCGTGCGTGAATAGGTTCTTATTGTATGTATTTGTATTGCATTTTAATATTCATTTTAATCTTAACGATAATATAGCCGTATTAATACGCCAGATTTCAAAAATATATTTACAGTTTATGAGTGTTTCCCGTTTCAGAAATGCATGAATAAAACTGCTGGTAATGTTTATCACTATTAGTAATTGTTCGTATACGTTTCGTATTGATATATGTAACATATTCGACTAGTACGGTATTGCAGCAATATAAAATAACAAACTACATATCACGCTAAGAGATTTAGAAAATTAGAGACGCAAAAATAGTTGTTTTACGCTTTACTTTCAAGACATGACTTACGTCAATTTCAACTGAAACAATCTACTCAAATGTAACGCGATTTTTTACGCACTAGACTATATAATATTTTCCTAGCACTAATTGAAAATTATTTTTATGCGGAATGCAAAGCGATGATGAAATACACGTAACATAAATATTATCTTATAAAGTCCTGATAAAACTATATACAAATTTTACAAACGAAACTCTGCTACTTAAAACTATTTAACATAATTATACAGTATCCAAGTAATCCAATGTGTGTATGTTCATAATCTTATAATCTCATCATCTTATAATCTCATAATCTCAAAATATATATGAAATATGCCTAAAAAAATTAAATACCCATGGGTCCAATAATAAAGTTAGAACTAAGGTATTTTAATGTAGTATTAGAGCTATCAATTTGTAATTTTTTTCATTTTTTTAGCGGCCTTTGGGTTATCGGCTATTTTTCGTTTCTTTTTAATGTTCTTTTCGTTCATTATGAGCATATTTTTATAACGCATACGCAGAATAACACGTTTTTTGACAAACTTTTTAATAATTTCCTCAGGCAATTCTGGAATCCGGCGTTTTATGGTTTTGGTCAGTTTTGTGACAATGCCTTTCTTTTTACAGATTGATCCTTCTCGGTTGAATTTTAAAAATATTTTTTTTCCATTTTGTTACCCTGCTTTAAGAATGATTCGGAAGGAGCAAACAACCCTCCTACCGAGATATGCTGTACGAAAGAGGGGGGGATTGGAATAACTGTGGTAGGTTGTCATTTTAAATGTAAATTCACCTAGTTTCAGTTCAGGAATTTTTTTATGATAGGTTTTTGCTATGTACCCCATGATATATTGTAGCCCAACGCCATCCTGTTCTGGTAACTTTATATCACTACTACTTACGGTACTGAATGTATCGCTATTATCCTGGGTAGTGATACCATTTTCCTTTTGTACATCTTCTATATTGGGCAGGGTTGGTGTAATATCCGCTTGGGTCAGTATGCGGGACGAAATTATTGGTTCATTTTGATCCTGTATATAATTAGACTCGTGATCTGCTGGTTGGTTCTCTGATTGCGATGAAATATATTCATCCTGAGGCTTTGGATTGCTAGGGCCTACATCCGTTTGGTTGCGTAGAATAGTTGGTGATTTTCCTAAAATCATTAATCTGATGCGATATATGCAGCTTAACGGAGATGGGTGGTCATACACTCCCCCTTTTTGGCGTAGTTGTGAAAAAAAAATTCTCCAAAACATCTTGGTTGAGCTGCAACAAAAAAACGTACAAATTAGTTTAATCATTAGAAAAAAAGGTAAAAAGTTGTACCTTGTGAGTGGAAATGAATTTAACTTTCTGTCCATACTTTGACTTCATTTCACCAAAAAGCATCTGTAGAGAATTTATCTGCATTAGAATGGACTTTTGAAACACTTGTATCTTGTTTTTGCCGCATGTTACCATGTTGGATGTAAACTCGAACATATCCATAAGTGCGTTTCGTTGATCATCGCTGCCTGTATATGACTTCTTATACAGGCGCTCCCCGAGATACACGGTACCTCTTATACGCGGATTCGAAGATACACGGTTTTCCAAATTTGACAGTTCTTTGAGCAAATTGTACTGATTTGACACATCCATTGTTTATTTGTTTATTTGTTTATTTGTAAATGTTAAGTGATTGGCCATCATTGGCCTTATCACTGATCTTATAAACTAAACTTATAATAACATAAAGCATCACGGTACAATGTAACATCAGCACAAAATAAATAACACAGAGTATCACAGCAAGAAAAACAGGTTAACTTAGGGAATTCCAGTCAAAAGAGTCATAATGTGCATTAAATCTAAAAGCCATCGCAGTCAAAGGTTCATTATCGCTATATGCACGTCTAGTTTGGTCAACTCTTAGTAGCCTAAAGTTTCTTAAAATACGAGCAGGTACGTGGAAATTAACTCTAGCTAAAAGGTCCGGTGAATCTATCTCTCCTAGGATGATTTTTTTCATAAACAAGATTTGCGCCGTTTCGCGACGAGTAGCGAGAGACTCGAGTCCAAAAATTAAACACCGGGCATGATAACTAGGCCTTGCTGCTACGTTACGCCAGGGTGTGAACCGTAAGACCAAACGGGTGAATTTTTTCTGCACTGACTCAATCTTATTCGACCATAACGACGACGATGGGCACCAAACTACTGAGGAGTATTCTAAGATGGATCTGACTAGTGATTTGTAGAGTGCGACAAGACAATGTGGGTCGGAGAATTCTCTCGACTGCCTGCGTATAAATCCTAGCATTCTGTTCGCTCTATCAATAATTTCGTTATGGTGAACATGAAAGTCAAGTTTACGGTCAAGGATAACTCCTAAGTCTTTTACTGCACTGTGTCGTTGTAATTGTGTACCGGAGATGCAGTAGTTAAACACTATTGGACAATTAGAACGGTGAAACGACATGGACAAACATTTATCAACAGAAATTTGTAGGTCGTTGTTCAGACACCAGTCAGAAGAAGAGTCGATCGATGCTTGCAGGACAAGACAATCACCAAAACACCTCACAGGAAAAAAAGTCTAAGATCGTCCGCATACAATAAACATTCAGATTCCCTTACTACAGTAGTAACGTCATTGAAAAATAGAGAAAACAGCAAAGGTCCAAGGTTACTACCCTGTGGCACGCCTGAACAACTCACGAATTCCCTAGATGTCATACATTCAACTTTCACGCGATATCGACGATTGGTGAGATAAGATTCGAACCACTCAACTAAAGGGGTAGAGAATCCAAGACGAGCAAGCTTCGCCAACAGCAAGCGATGATTCACCCGATCAAAGGCAGCCTTAAGGTCGGTATAGATGACATCCATCTGGGCTCCCGAAGCGAATGCAGCATGGCAGTGAGATACAAACTCCACCAAATTAGTGGTCACACTGCGGCGAGGGAAGAACCCGTGTTGGCGTGTTGATATCAGCGAGCGGCAACAGTTCAAGAGCGAGTTCTGGACGACGACTTCAAAAACCTTAGCACCTGCAGGCAAAGTAGTAATACCACGGTAGTTTTCCACTAAGCTCTTATCCCCCTTTTTATGCACAGGAAACATGTAGGACGATTTCCATGCTCCTGGAAACATACGCTGATTGAGCGAGAGTGTGAAGATACGAGCCAGAGGTCCGGCCAAAACTTCGCTACATTTGGCAAGAACTGCGGTCGGAAAACCATCAGGTCCAGGGTTGTAGGATGGTTTGACCTGCTTGAGCGCCTTTAGCACAGAATCTCTGGAGATTTTTATGTCACGCACATTAACATCGACAGCGTCGGAGGGCACGTTGTTGAGAGCAGCATCCAATGAGAAGCCAGGAGCTTCAGTGGCAAACGAACTCATAAAACGATCGGCAAATAAATCGCAGGTTTCCTCTTTGGTACACGAAGTTGTTCCATTAAAGGAAACTATAGCTGGCAAGGAGCTGTTTTTCCGTTTTGTGTCGACATACCTCCAACATTTTTTCGGTTTTCTTCTTAAGCTGAACTGTATACGAATCAAAAAACGAGAGTGTAGTTGTCTATTATAGCTTCTATATACATTGTGTGCTGCGATGAACCGCAATCTCGATTGTTGTGTTCCACTGTTTTGGTAAAACCGATAGCAGGAAGATTTGTTTTGTTTTAAGCGGCGTAATTGAGCATTACCCCACATTGGACCCTGTCGTGGACGTTTTATAGGGCAGCAGGCAGATAAATGTACCGTAAATTTCCGATTGAACATATCGAGTGCATGGTTTACGTCCGGGTTTCCATCAAGGAATGACCAGTCAGAGGATTGCAGTAGATCATTTAGAATCGAAAAGTTAGTGCGACTGTAGTCGAGCATGCCTGATTCTTGATGTGATGTTGTATGATGTTCTGCTTTGGCTAAGCCGTTCGGCAGGCACAACTCTATAGGCGGATGATAGCAATCAATAGCAACTATGGGGAAGGATGTTATTGCCGGTGGAGAGCATTGTTGCAGGATATCGTCGCATACAAAGATCAAATCGAGGTAGTTAATCGACGCATTATGAATTTTGTCAATCTGGTACAGTCCGTTGCTATTCATACAATCAAGAAGAAGGCGACAGTTGTCCGTGATCCTCGAGCATTCGTAGTCAACTTGGAGCATAAGTGGATTTGTTTCATCGGGTATCCAATTCAGGTTTGACAAATTGAAGTCCCCGAATAACAAACACATTTCATTAGCTTTACACGCTACGTCGTCAATAGTTGAACAGATTGTGTGAATAACCGACGTGTTATTTGTCATGTCAGGAGGAACATACATTGCGCCGATAACATACGTTTTCTTAATGCTGTAAATCTTTAACCAAAGTTGCTCGACAGTGTCTGATGTAGAACATAAGAGTACTCGCAAATGTGAGGCGACAGCTATGAGAACCCCACCACCTTTGGTTTTCCTACTATTTCTGTCATTACGGTCCTTTCTGAAGACGATATAATGGTCCGGAAACAACTGTGACGAGTTAATAGAGGAGTCCAGCCATGTTTCAGTCAGGATAATGACGTCGTAATGAGTAGTAGAAACATAATCGAATACCTCATGACATTTAGTTTTTAGTCCTCTTACATTTTGATATAAAAATAACAAATCGTCAGTATTATTTAAGGAGGCAACCCCTGCAGGAATGACATGACCGTCGTGCGTTTGTGTGAGTGTAGGATCTGTCCTGTAGCAATAGTGCTGCTGAAGTTGCGTAGTGTTGGGTTCACGATCGTTAAGTAGCCTGCACGAGATGCCGTTACTACAGACTGCTTCAGTGGTGGTAAAGTTGTTTGTTGTTGGAGGAACAATCATCAGGTGAGTGCGTAAATTATCAACAAAAGTTGTTTCGGCGTTATTTGGCTCATATGCGGTGTACAGCTGATTAGCGAGCGTGCGAGTGTGCGTGATGTGTGTGAATTGTTTATCGGTGTTGATAATTAGTGGGTTTGCGGTGTGGGTGAAGTGCGTGGAGTGTGTGCTGAAAGTATTGTGTGATCCAACAGCTGTGGTGATCGAATATCCTGCGCTGTAGATAGGGTTGTGGGTGTTGAAAGTCTCATTGGCGGTAGACGAAAATTTGCACCTGGTTGTTGAGCTCGGTAGTCGACAAATTCACGCACCGATAGACCAAGCGGCCAAGTATCGGGGGAAAGAGCCCTTTCACGTTGAGTAAGAGGCACTAACACCTTAAATGATAGAAATGAGAGTGTTGCTGTGTTTGTGCCTTGTCGTATAAGGCAATATGCAGTGACATCCTCAATGGACAAAGCATGTTTGACCATTTGCACTATTTGGTCACTGGATGTATCTGGAGCGAGCCGGGAAATATACAATGCGCACTTCTGCACCGTAGACTGAGCGGGGACTATTTTGATCGGAAATGTAGTTGTATCTTTGTTTGTGCCTGTGATCATGGGTGGAGCTCGATTTTTGCGATACATATCATCGATCGGCTTATTATTTTGGTTCTGGTTGTTATTGTTTTGGGTGTTGATGGGTCTGGCGCCAAATGTAAACAAAGTACGGTTGTCAGTAGCGACTTCCGAGAACAAACGTTTTGACCGATTTATGCGACGAATTTTTGCGGGAGGGTGACTGCTACGTGGAGTTTTTAGATCAAGTTGGCTCATCCGTGCAAACCCAGTTTTGATTTCGTTAGTCAATGGCTCCATAACGGTCTTGATGCTTTCGGCTACTGTTGTAATTGCCGCCTGGAAGCCAGATTGCATGGCTGCGTCTTTTACGAACTTGGTGCGCGGATTCATAAATACGTTGTTGCAGCCAATACAGCACCAGTGTAATTGTTTATATTCCGCAATGCGCAGGAACAGATCAGCAGGAACCGAAGTGCAGCGCTGGTGAAATGGAGAGTCGCACAGGCAGCAGCTGATAGATGCCTCCACAATTTCCATAGTGCAGGCGTTGCAAATACGGGCCATTATACGGGAGCGGTGCAGGTTTTCGTTGCAGCAACAAGAGCGATGGCGGTTAGGACGCGCGAACTCAGATGCGATCCGAAAAACGAAATTTACGCGAATTTTTTGGTCAGCAGAGATAAACGCACTATTGAACGATAATGGAACGGTGTTCTAAAATACTGTGATTATACAGAAACCGGAAAATAGTGTGATAAACAGCGCGATTTTCAAGAAAATATACAGAGCGAAATGCGAATGCGACTTTTACGTTAAACGTCAAACGTCATGAGTTGTGAAATACCAAATAATTTCCGCATTGAACGAATGTAAAATACTATTTAAAAAGGTTTAAAATTGTTCAATTCAGTAGAAACATATCAAATAATTAATTTGGTGGCGAAAACCACTCCCTACTTGCAAAATTGCACGAAAATTAGTGATATTTTGGCTGGAATTCACGAGATTCGGCTTACGCGGAAATTGGACATACGCGGTATTTTGCGGTCGTTTTCGGTCCCCATTAACCGTGTATCTCGGGGACTGCCTGTAGTCGAGTTTTGCTGTAGGAGTATATATGTTAGAGACACTAAACCAAAGATCTACCTTTTCTATGAGATCTGCTAAACGTCTTGCGTCTTCATTTTCAGGATAATATCTCCTTAAAGCCACTGATGTTGTGCGGGACAATAGCTCTGCCGCACTTCTCACATTTTGTCGTTGTTGAGGTGTCATTATCAAATGTGAATCAGCTAATTTAAACAAAGGAGTCATTTCTGCTTCGTTTCTTTCGGAAAGCATTTCAAATAGTAAATCTACGTTAATTATTTTATCTTTGTAATTAAAACCATGATCAATGAGCCAATTTCTTGTTAGTTTGAGCAAATGTGGGGCATCCGGACAGACAAATATTTTACCTTCATTTGTTGGATGTGTAAAATATGGCTGTTTGTGGTCATAGGCTCCTAATTCTTTCCAACAATCAATATTAGCTTGACAGTTATCGCTTACGATGGCTGTTACGTTAATGTTCTGTTCTGCCAATTTTACAATTATTGCAAGGATAATATCTTTCGTCATTTTCTGGTCGAATCCTATGAACACCGGTTGTTTCCAGTTTTTAAACAGGCCACGAGCCATTAAGACTTGTAAATAGTTGTAAGGACCTATCACTTCATCCGAAACAGGATCGTATTCTAATATCTTGCTGACCTTCATCTCATCAAAACTAAGTACGCATTCTCTATCTCTAAGGGTGAACGTCTTCGTTATATTACCAACTACTTTCAAAACGTCGTCCAGAATGCCTTCTTTAATATTGAGTCGCTTTGCATAGCGCTTTAGCGTCGCAATAGAAGGAAGAGAATATTTTAAATCTTTGGCTAAATAATTGTATGCCTTTTTGCCAAAATATCGTAGCGTCAATGCAGCGCTAAGTTCCTCGTCTGTCCATTTCACTCGCTTCTTTTTTTGCAAAATTAAATCTATTTGATTATCGGATAGTGCACCTTACAAATAAAATTTCATTTGTGTAACTAATTCCTCAAAACCTAGATTGCTATCAATTTTGTTTTCCATTTCCGCTTTTAAAGCTGCGATTTCTGCCTTACATAGATTATTTTGGTTGTTCAGCTCGTTCAACTTATTTCTTAAATTACTATTTACATTTTTTAAATTTTCATTTTCGTTTCTTAGCCGTTCTAATTCTAAATTCAATGCAAGCTGCTCGCCGGAAACATGCAAATCCGGTTCACATACTTCCTCCTGTAATGGTTCGCATGGTAGTACTTGTCCTTCGTACAATACTTCAGCCCTATGCGTAATGAAGTCTATTGTTTGATTTTGTTTTGCGGCAGTACTTAAAATGTTGCTGTTTTTTTTATTGTTGGTATAGCTAAAAAAATTTTAAAAAAATTAGAATAATGTGCCAATGCATAGCATTATTGTTGTTACCTTTTGGATTAAGCTGCCGAAATGTACCGGAGTTGTTGGCTATTGGTGCATTTTGTAATTGAAAATCTTCATTCCTGAAGTGATCGGAGCACAAAGCACTGTAGTTTTTGGGTTCCCAGTTTTCTCCTCTTTGACAAAATCACACCCATTCCTTCTGCACATCAGGGATACGTGGAAATTTGTGAAACGTAACGTAAACTCCCCGTTTTTTACATTAGATCGATTATTTTCGCAAAATGTAGCTGAAAATGATCGGTGAGTCATATTGGTTCCAAAAAAAAATAGCGGTGGATTGATGAGTTTTTGTTTTGCATTCGGGTAAACATATAAAATAGTGATACTTAAACGTTAAAAATTATGAAAAAAAGATCACGGTGTTCTACCACTTCATTTAGTTATGGTTCAACTAAGTATTCTTGCGGCATGTACATATCGTACTTTAAAAATAAATTGGAAGAAGAAGTTGCTATTCATTTCAAATTGCTGGTACATAAGCCAGTAGAATTATTCTTCTTAATTTAATTGGCGTAGCGATCTAACTGCCGGCCCAAACCATGCCGGCTTCTACAGGCCTTCAAAAAAAAAAACAGTACCACCCAGCTAGATAATTTGTCCTTGTTGCGGGGGGGGGGAGGGGGTTGCAGTTCATTTTAGACTTTGATCCACCACAGTTATGTTGTGAAGTCGTACGAGTTGACGACTATGGATCGTCACATACAATAATTATACGATCAAATAAAATTGTTCACTTACCACACAAAAATATCGCAGATACTAAAAGCACTCTTGTTATCAACTTTGACTATATAGAAGCTCTTGTCTGTACAACAGGAAAGAAATAAATAATAAATAAAATCAATTACATTGAATACCCTTTCATGATTAGAAGAAAATTAAATTCATTTCTTTACTTACCACAAGCGTATTCAGAAAATAACACCTTATTTTACCGTGCTATACGTAATATCGCGGCCAGTTGCCGAGTGCCGGTGCACGTTAGCAATGAACACTTTTGTTGTGTCGATTCTGCCGAATAACACATAAATGATTCATATCCGACACATGAGAAACACAATATCACTACACTTACCACGAACAATCAATTTTTATATCGTAAAACTGCTTTTTATTTAGAGTTTATCGTTGATTTAATTTTGAAACCATTCCTGTCGTCAACAAAGCAGAAGTGATGCTCACACATACGTTGAAAAAGTAATCGAATCCCCTTCTGTCATTTTTTATTCATTTTTATACAGCGCAGCTGTCAAATTGTTCGGGATAAGCCCACCTGTATATTACACCCACTTTGAGTTGAACGCTTTTTAGTTGACATGCTTTTTAGTTCGACGCTCCCCGTCAAACATTGCGAGGGTTGCGAGTAGTATCATCTGCTCGAAATCTTATGGTATTTCAAAAGATCATAGTTTTTTTTATTCATTATTTACTTTTTTTGCAGTGTTATTCGTCTAAAACAGGTATGTTAAACTGGCGGCCCGCGTCGATAATGAATGCGGCCCGCGAGAATATTTTGCGAAGTACTGAAAGCACTACCAACCAAAAATCTGTTATTACTATTTGTCGAAGTGTATTCAATTTTCCAGAGAAGAACAATCATTGTGTCGCTATATTTTTATAAATTAACATTAATGTTCCTAAAACATCTAACAAACTTATTCTTCACGTACGTACAGAATAACCGAGGCCATTAAGAAACACTAAACTGAATGCAAACTCATTCGTTTTGTGTTTCGATTAAATTCTGAATATTAGCATAATTTTGTGCAGACTAGATTGCACATTCTATATGGAAAAACAGATTTGCGTCTGTCTAGAAACGAAATAGGAATGAAAATAACAAGATACACACTTGGAAACTTTGCAACAACTAGTGATGGATTGTCAAACCAACAGTTTCGCTCGTTGCCGTCCGAACCCTATAGAGCCGTCTAGAGTCATTCGGAACCGTTGCACATTGGGCAAACGCCTGTACAAAAATCGAAAAACCAACTTCATTGCAGGTTAACACCATAATCATTTTCTTAAAATAGATACTTAAACTTAGTTGAAACCAAAATATTTTACGTTTTTATCTTAAATTTACTAAGATATAGGCCATCAAAGTGCAAACTTTGTGTTTTTTGTCCCTAATTGGATCTATTTTTCGACCGAACATAAACCATCATATTTTAGTATATGATGCTTAGATTTTAATAATCAATGTGTCGTTGAAAAGGTGTTTTGTCATAATTTGATGTTATGTCTGAATATTTAACAAAAACTTGTTTTTAAACTTCATAAATGATTGAAAACCAAACATCCCTGCTGAATTTTTGGATATTTTCATTTTGGAGAGTGATTTTTTTATGATTCGACTCGATTTCACTCGTGAGTCGTATATTATAAGAAAGATCAACAGTTTTCCTACATTTTGTCGTTAAAACTAGCTGCGATCATCTGCGACCCCGAAAATTATTAAACTTTTTCTTGAAAATAGCGCAAGCGATTTTGACGTGTTGTTGTATGAGCTATTAACCACCAGTATCCAACTACCTGTCATAACGGGCATTTGAAACAAACAGGCAAAAAACAAAGCTGAAGAGAGGAAAAACAGTTTAAAAAAGCTCGTAACATAGGAATCAGCTCTTTTCCAATCAAACCATAAAAAACATAACTTTTTTAGCGCGTAATCCTTTAAAAATTCATGTTCAGTCAGAAACTTATTCCACCTTCGTTTTAATTCCTAACACTTACTGTTGATGCTGTTAACTGATACGCAATAATGCAATGTTGTGAGCGATAATTATTAAGTTTTATTCGCTGTCTTGACGATTTTAGTGTAGGACTACCCTGAATAGTAAAAACAATTGTATTGAATGAAGAAAAACTGCAATAGCACGAGGAATTGATTTTCATCCCGGCGTTTGTGTGGCCGTTGCCCACTGTGCGTTGGAGTCATCGGTTGTCGCACGGAGCGGCTAGTCTGGAGTCGGAACCATTTCTGACGGTCCTACCGATCATAATGCCTCTGACTGCCGAGTAAAGGCTTCAGTCGGCTCCGAATTGCTCCGAACAGATCTGTACGGCTCCGACCTTAGTATGTTACATCTTTGATATTCGATTGGAGCCACTTTTGTTTTTTTCATAATCATCCCACCATGATTCCATGATTTCATAATCATCCCACCATGATCAGTTAATATCCAATATGTACGACTTATTGAAAGCGTGTGTAGCCAAGTTGAATTTATTTGCATCTCATATTCTACAAGACGAATTGTACTTTGCAACCTCCCCAAAAATCAAAACAAATGAAATGATTATGCTTTAGATAAAAGGATTTACATTAAAGATTAAAATAAACGAAATGCCGAAGTCCTGCAATACATAGCTAATTAATAGGTTAGCTCACACAGTCCTTTATTTAATTCGCGAATCATTTCCCTTCAAGTGTCAAAAAATATTTGATAATCTGGGGTCACACACCACGAATCTGTGTCGGATAAAAAATCGTAATTTAACGAAATTACTCATAAGCAACGGGTTCTTGTTGTA
The DNA here is from genome assembly GCF_017562075.2 of Anopheles merus. Classification (NCBI taxonomy): domain Eukaryota; kingdom Metazoa; phylum Arthropoda; class Insecta; order Diptera; family Culicidae; genus Anopheles; species Anopheles merus. The sequence continues at coordinate 14,461 of NW_024427592.1, read as the reverse complement.
AGAAATGAATATACCACCAGAACATTTGGGACTTGGAAATCAGCGAAAAATAATGTTTAAACACTTTTTATTACAATTTTTATCTTGATGTGTCAACAAATTGCTGGCAAATATTTTTATTATTCATCCAGCGATGGATAGCTCGGATTGCTCGAAAAAGATTCGCAACAGGCTGCTAGATTCCCCCTACCTCAGTGAAACAGTGGGGTTGAGCGATATATTCTAAAAGAACTGCCGTATGAGAACGCGACTAATTAAAAATCCTATTTTAATAATAAGGATAAAAGAAATTGCATGTGACTTTAAAAGTGTATTATTTTTTTTTATGAAAAAGAGCGAAATAAAAAATAACATCACAAAATTTTTAAATAAGAAACGATTCCGGATTTCAAGCGAGGAATCAAAAAAGTCCATTTGTTCAACAATAATGTTTCAAACAGTATTTTATATAAATATTTAGGTTTTTTTTATTCTCAACTTTGCGGCCCGCGAATCACTGACGATCTGCACATGCGGCCCTATGATGAAATGAGTTTGACACAGCTGGTCTAAAAGATCACTATTTCAATTTTTGTGGAATTTTTTCAACATTAAATGTCAAAATTCGGATGTTTAGTATGCTATAAATTGCGCTGTTATACCTGCTCTCGGGGTGCTATAATTAAAACTGCTAAAACTAGAGGTGAAAAAACTGCCTAGGCTCGCAAGCTCTTTAATGCGAGGACTATGGGGCTGTGAACTTGTATGGCGTGCGAGCCATCGCGCGTCCTTGCAAATTGCTTTCAATTGCATGGCGGGTCGATAATAGGCTCAGAGTTCAATTAAAAATATTCGTTTGTATGGAAAACCCGGTTTTGAAATATTCAACAAAATATCATGGCTTGCCGAGAAAACTTTCAGATTTTTTTTTAATATGGAAAAACGTGCCAGCACAAAAGCACATATTCAATAGTTGGCAGGGAATAGAAGTTCAACCAATGAGTTCGAACTGTAGTTCGGCAGGTTTTGTGATTAAGAGAACACGAACAGTATTACAATGAAAAAGTGGTGTAAATCAAATATTTTATGCTTATTTAATTTATTCTAACTCGTTCGGAATTTTAAAATCACGATAAACTGCAGTTTAAATGCTGCCGAAAATAGATATACAGTCTGTTCCCGAGTTACACGGTTTTCGACTTACGTTGATTCGGAGATACGCGGTTTTCTAAATTTGACAGTGTAACGACCAAGCGTTTTACGGTTGGCGGAAGGTTAATTGGCCGTTTTGATAAGATTTAGCACAATTCGGAAGAGCACACAAATAATTATACGCAGAAGTCAGTGGCTTACGGCTGTTCAGTTCAATGTCGCGCCAAGAAGAGAGCTTTATTCTATGACAGTTCATCTAGCACACCGGGTGCTCCAGCGGTCAAGGTATAACGCGTTTATACCGCTGCGTTCGGGGTTCAGGTTGAGTGCACAGTGGGCGATATTAGTCCGGACGTTACAGCTCGGCTATCCTGAACAATAAATTGCCCTCAATTTCCTAATCACTGGACTCGGTCCAGCGTCGCCACTTATTCGCTTCTAGAACCCTATCGTAGGGTAGTTGTGTGAGTTGACACCCTTCTACGTCACGTACCACGTACCTATCATGAGGTAACACTTTATGAATGGCATACGGTCCCCTGAACTTGGGATTGAGCTTCTTATTACCGCTATCGGTCATATCGGTATAACGTATGGCTACTAATTCATCTTATTTGTAACATTGTGGTGGTTTATGCTTCTTGCTAAAATAATCCTCATTCTTCCGTTGAGATTCTTCTATTTTTTCTAACGCTTTAGCCCGAATGGCTCCTAAGTCCCTAGGGACTTGGTCACATTTTTCGTCTAAGTGTTTGAGTATTTCATCCGGAATCTTACCGCGTTGTTCAACACCAAAGAGCAAGACAGAAGGGCAGAAGTTCGTAGATGTGTGGACGGTATTGTTTAAAGCATACTCGGCTGATCGCAACTTGGACACCCAATCGGTCTGGTCTGGAGCATCAGATAGCTTGCTAAGGATGGGACGCAACACGCGGTTCACCCGCTTTACCTGTCCATTGGCTTGTGGGGATCCGGTGGCGTTGAGGACATGGCTAATGTTATGCGATTCCGAAAAGTCCTCAAACAAGGTGGAGGTGAAACAAGTAGTGTTGCAGTCCGCCGAGACTGCAGCCTCTTCGCACACTCGATGCTTTCCGGGAACTGACAGCATTCGATGTGTAGCGAATATAGTCGTCTCTTTCTCTCTCTCTCTCTCTCTCGTGCATGATCCATTACGATCGGGGATCCTGCGATGTAACGAACACTCGGGATCTTATCTGCACCAGCAATAGACGTGGCTAGCGCGCGCGGCACCGTATTCCTTTTTCTTTTATCATTTGATCGTTTTTTATATATATGTTTGTTAAAATAAAGTATAAGTCAACAACAACATAAAAGTGGCGACGAGTTTAAGTGGAAACGGTCAACGACAAGTAGGGAAACGCCGCAGAATGTACAGCCCAGAAGAGACGCCGATCATCGAGGAGCAACGTCGTCTCTCACAAAATGGGGTCCTGAACACAGGGTTCCTTCACCCCCAGCCACCGCAGCACACGCCATCGGATTTATCGCCGCTGCAGCAAACGCTGCAGCTTTTACAACAGCAATTGGCCCAACAGCAGCAGCAAATGGCACAGCAACAGCAACTGTTATCGCAGCTCGTGCAACAACAACAGCAGCAGCAGCCACCGACCCCGATCTGCAATTTGTGCCAAAACCGAGCAATCCGGAGTTGATACTGGAAGCCCTCGCCAGTAATATTAGTGAGTTCCGGTACGATCCAGAAGCGGGAGTAACCTTCGAATCATGGTACACGCGGTATGTAGATTTGTTTCGTGAAGATGCTTCTCGCTTGGATGACGCCGCCAAGGTTCGACTCCTGGGACGTAAGCTTGGAACCGCTGAACACGCCCGGTTTAGTAATTTTATTTTGCCGCGTGCACCGCGAGATTTCAGCTTCACGAAATGGTGGAAAAGCTTACCGTCCTGTTCGGCAAAATGGAGTCGGTGTTAAGCAAACGTTTCAAGTTTCTTAATATTACCAAAACGCGCACCGAGGATCTGCTAGCATTTACCTGTCGAGTTAATAAAGCGTGCGTCGATGCAGAATTTTCTTCGATGACGGAGGAAGATTTTAAGTGCCTCATCCTCGTATGCGGATTAAAGGACGAAAGCGTACAGGACATAAGAATGAAACAGTTAGCCGCCATTGAAGACAGGAAGAACGCCACCCTAGAGCTGCTAGCAGCAGATTGTCAACGTTTAGTGCGTGTAAAAGCTGATAGCGCTATGATCGCTACGGACACTAGTGAGCGAGTACAGGCAGTGCAAGGCAGAAACAACCGCCAGTGGCATCGAAACACCAACAACGAGCGCTACCCCAAACCAGCACCCCGAAACGAAGCCTCCAAACCCCGCACCCTGTGCTGGCTTTGTGGTGCTCTGCATTGGACCCGGGACTGCACCTACAGAACCAACAAGTGCCGAGATTGTGGACGTACAGGTCATCGAGAGGGTTTCTGCAACTCGTCACAACGGCGCAGAGGACGACCGCGATTCGATCATTTTCATTTCATTTCATTTATTTAATACAATATCTGCCATCAAGGCTAAATATAATGGACTTAAAACTAATTAAATACTAACAAAAAAACAAAATGATTCATGAAAAACTAAGCCTAACTAACCTAGTCTTGACCTAGCAAAAAAGAAAAGAAAAAAACAAGGGTAGAGCGTAGAGACTATCATAAACTTTACAAAAAAAAGAGAGTAATAGAAAACTAAGGAGGATAATTAAAGGGAATTAGAAGAAAAATACGGTTACGGAAAGAGTTAAGAGAGGAGTCGAAATCAAAGAGATAGTAAAAGTGGTTAAACAATCTGAAACAGGACAGAAGAGGGTCATTGAAAGTATAAAGAGTATGACGTGTTTCAATTGACAGAGGATCACGTGGACGAAGAGAACGAGAGGGAACATACAGCGAGATGGACGAGAGTAAATCAGGAGCATCAGTAGCAGAAAGTAATAAGCCACCAATAAAACAAGCCTGAAACACTTGGCGGTGGAAGCTTAAAGAGTGAAGATTGAATAACTGCAATCGCGTTTCATAGGGAGGTAGTGAGGCAGCACCGAACAAACGACGAAAAGCAATCCTGGTAAAGAGACGCTGAATGCTTTCAATTCTCGAACAGCCATCAATAGTGGGAGGATTCCAGATGATACTAGCATATTCAAGAATAGGCCTTACCAAAGCACAATAAAGGATTCTTAGGATGCTTTGATCTCTAAAAATAGAGGTAAAACGTAAGATAAACCCAAGGGTTCGGTTTGCTTTTAGTAGCACCTCATCAAGCTGCAGTTTAAAGTTAAGACGACAGTCAAGTATAATACCAAGGTCACGGATGGACATAACACGAGAGAGGGAAGCGCTAGAGAGAGTATAGTTAAATAAAACAGGAGAAAGAGAGTGAGAGAAAGAAATAACAGAACATTTTTCGGGACACAGGCGAAGTAAATTGGATGAACACCAATGAACAAATGCATTGAGGTAATGCTGAAGTCTCAGACAATCAGAAGAAGAAGACACAGGTAAAAAGATTTTGATATCATCCGCATAAAGAAGATGACCATCAGGAGGTAAAACATTACAAACATCATTGATGAACAAAGAAAACAGAAGTGGACTAAGCACACAACCCTGAGGGACACCTGACGTACAAAAAAACTCCTCAGATAAGTACGACCCGGTTTTAACCCTGCATGATCGATTACTTAAATATGAGGACAGCCAGCTAATAATGCCATCACCAAAACCAAGTTTAGACAATTTAGCTAATAATAAAGAGTGAGGTAAACTATCAAAAGCAGCATGAAAGTCGGTGTATATTGCATCAAGTTGGGTACCGGCCTCAAAAGATCTAAAAATATTGGAAACAAAAGACATGAGATTAGTTGAAGTAGACCTACCAGGCATAAACCCATGCTGTTTAGGGCTAATAGCTGAACTACAACTATGAAGTATGGTTGGAAGGATACATAGCTCAAAAGTTTTGGCTGTGGCGCATGTTTGGGTTATCCCACGATAATTAGAAACAATGCTACGGCAGCCCTTTTTGTGTACCGGAAAAAGCCAACAGGATTTCCAAAGAGCAGGAAAAACCCCAAGAGAAAGTGAAAGGTTGAAAATTTTAGCAAGGTGTGGAGCAAGCACGTCCTTACAGTTTATTAAAACAGAGGCAGGAATGCCATCTGGACCAGGAGTAAAAGAACGTTTCAACCCAAATAACACCTGTACAACTGTTTCAGAACTAACCGAAATATCGGAGAGATTAATTAAGTTCTCTGGCGTGTAGAGAAGCCCACCCTCAATAAGGTTAGGGTCACTAACCGGTGGCTCAAACATTTGGGAAAAATGTGCAGAGAATAGCTCACAGATCTCAACAGGCGTAGAGGCAGTTCGAGAATCAAGTACCATTTCATTAGGTAACGTATTGCACCCTCTTCGTATTCTAACAAATTGCCAGAAGGATGCTGGATCAGAACGGAAACGCGATTGCAGTCTACTCGAATAGGCCTCAAAACGAGCCCTCCCAAGTAGCAGAGCCGAAGTTGTTGAGAGATTTTTCTGTGTGCCAAAGCGAGAGGTCCAGTCTTCTATTTCTAGATTTTGGACGGAAAACCGCCGCCCGTGTAGAGGTGTGTGCGTGTGACGAAAAATGATGGAGGAAAAAGGGGGTAGCGGGGTCTGAAGTCTTTCGTTCGTCACGCACACATGCATTTACCAGCGGATATCGCTGGACCGAGTCTACCCATCTCTCTCGATCCACCATGATTTTTCTGCTATCGCTCTCATCCGAGTGTGAGGCATCCTCAGTCTGTCCAGAATTTTCCCTATGGAAGGATGTACTGAAGTGATGTGCGATTTCTTGTGCGACGTACTTTGCTCTTTACGTTTTGTGCCGTGTTCCTTCTTCTTCAGTTATGGAATGATTTATCCTAGCAAATTGTTGAGGTAAGTTTCTTGCTGTGTGCTTGTGCAGGTACATTCAACTAACCCTTGGCGTCTAAAAAGTTACAGGTGTGTGCGCTATTTATCACCTGCTAGCCTCGTCAACAATGTTCAAAATGAGCGACGGAAAGAAAACGTTTTCCAGTTTTAAAATATTAAGGTAAGTGTTGATCTAATCATATGTGCAAAACTCTCCATAGTAATACATACTACGTACATAAATTATTGGTTCATTTTTGGACAGCGTTCAGCACAACACTGCCACAAACCAACGCACTGGATTACGCCAAGAACATGTCGAAAGGCGCGCAGCCCAGCGTCATTACTTAACAGAAGCCGGTTCAAAACGCGCAGCTCCTGTTCATGACGTCATCACTAAACTGAAGCCAGTGGAACACGCGCAGCACGGATGGTACCCCGAGCGCGGTAGGAGGAAGGAAGAACAAGAGGAGGATGAACGGTAAATTTGGAACGGGGAAAGCGTTCTGCCGTCTACACAGCGGGAGTATGCCGAAACACATGTGGGAAGGGAGAGAGATATTATTTTATAAACAGCATGCGAATGTGTGCATAAAGCAAATGTGAACAGCCTCATCATTTCTATAAGTAAACCGAAAAAGGGGGTGGAGCAAACACATTGGTATGCGTGAGTGGCTGACGAAACCAGAACGTTTAGATGTGTGCGTGACGGATGGTTTGGGCGCCTGAGGCGAAGCTCTCGACAAGACTGCAAACGAGAGCTTTGTGGAGAGCTTTGTAGGGAGCTCAGCTTACACAGGCCGCCGTCGGTTTTTGCGTCCTTGGGCTGTTGTATAGTCGATGCGCAGAGGCAGCGTACTTAAATAAACGAAAGTTGAATGCAGATCGGTTCAGACGATACCTGCTAAGATATTTCATTCTATCCTTTTTCAGGTTGCGAAGAGTACGATTGGACCAGGGAGGATTAGGAGGGGAACGAAAAATAGGTGTACATGAAAGGAGTGCAGAGGTTAACAAAGCATTAAACGATTGGACAGCCTCGTCGACCGATGTACATTGATAAAAAAAAGACCAGTCGGAACGAGATAGAATTGAATTAAGTTTACGATAGTCTGTGAGCCGAAAATTATAACGAACACTCAATGAATTAGGAGCAGAAGGTAATACATTCCTAACCCTACTAGCCCTAAATAAAGAAGACGGTAACACAATTTCTAGGGCAGGATGATGGGCATCCTGGGGCAGGAGCAGTGACGAAGCAGGATACACAGAACAACAAGCTGCTGCAGCAGAGTTGGAGAGCACCAGGTCCAAATAATGATTTAAATGGTTATGCACCCCGTTCAGCTGATAGAGTTCATGCAAGTTTAACATATCCAAAAAGCAGGAACTGGATGTATTCGAAGAAATATGTGGCACATAATGTCTTATAGCTGAAGATGAATCTGGCCTTACTACGGTAGAAAGCGACCACTCTAACGCAGGTTGGTTGAAGTCGCCCAGAAGGATAAGATGATCATTCGGTTTCATTTGCATGTATGCATCACTGATGAAAGCAGAAAGGGATTCCAAATAGTTGCGGTCGCTGCTCAAATACGGTGGCACATAAACAATCCCCACATAAAGACGAAACTTAGAAAAAGAAACACGTATACATAAAGCTTCAAGCGTGGGTTGATTAATGTTAAGTGCCACAGAAGGATATCGAACGGAACATGCAAGTAGCACACCACCCCCACGCGAACGTTCATTGTTTAACCTGCTTCGATCGCAGCGGTATATGTTGTAGGCATCACTATCAAGGACCATGTTGGATGGAATCGATTCATTTAACCAGGTTTCAGTAAGGGCAAGCATTTCAAACCCTGATTCATTCGCAGAAAGGCGCAATTCATTGTATTTGGTGCGAAGGCCTCGAACATTTTGGTAATATATCACGAATGGGTCTATCAATTGTGAGCTGTTCTGTTGCTGAGATTGAATTGTGATTGAAGCCCCACCCCCGGTGATAACTGAGGCGGTGTGAGAGGAAACTCCAGTTGAATAGCCTCTAGGATCTCGGTCAACTGGGATGGTGATAGAATCCCGCGCTGTGGGGGTGGCGATCGATGTTCCAAAAAATGATCCGGATGAGCGGTAGTTTTTGGCACAGCTGAAGAGCAATTTTCACTATTTGTACGATGCGAAATAAGCTCAGAAGGGTCAAATCGAGCCCTTTCATGTACACGTTGCTTTGGTAGGCCACGAGCAACAAACTCCCGAACAGTAAGTGAAACTGGCCAAATAGTAGACTGCAGCGCAAGCTCCTTAAGAGATTTAGGAACACTCACTTTGAACGATATGTAGGACATCGAGTCCAGGTTCACATTCTTTTTCGTGAGACGGTAAACATTAATATCGTCCGTTGGTAGCACAGCTTTAAGCCACACACGCATATCATCAGCGGAGACATGCGATTTGATGTTCGTGAAGTATAACCATACTTTCTCGGCTATGCCCGTGTTGGTGGTGTTTTGGTTCAAAACAGGATCAGAAGATGCTTGTGTATTTGTTCGGTAGTTTCCAGCACTAACATCACTAGTCGGCTTAGTACGATGATTGTAGTGGTTACAGTTGACAGAATCTTCTACAGTGTTGGTATCGTTCGCAGCTTGGATATCAGCAGTGAGCTCCGTTGAGTTAGTAAATGTACGGCGAGCGGAAGCTGTTTTAGTCGTTCTGGATGTATTTGTGGCATTGAGCGACGATACATTAGTGGATGTGTGCGTAAGCGATGCGTTGCTAACAGACGGCTTAGCTAATATGGGTGCTAGCGCTCGCTTATCAACGAGAGCGAGGATCTCAGGAAGCAAATCGCTCTTGATAGCCGATCTAAGAGAAGAGAGAGATGAGTCAATTGTGGTGAGAATATCTGCTTTCACCAATTCGAGTAGGGCTGCTATCTCACTTGTGAGAAGTGAATTTGTGCCATTGCGAAACTCGTGACATGTTTTGCACAACCACAATAACTGATTATTACGCCCAAGCTCACGAGTAGAATCACGAGACAACCCCGTGCAATGGGTGTGATGCTTGGAACCACAAACACCGGCACAGGACACCGAATTAGCACTATCGGTGGGTGCATTGCAGGTTGAGCACTGCATAACGATGACTCAGCACAAACTGATGAGTGACAGGAGCAGAAACGAAGCCAAACACTTTCTCGGCGCAAAATGTTGAATTAACAGAAGAACTCCAGTGCAACTTTATATTAATCGAAGGCACGCACTAGCCAGCACGAACAACTCAGCAGCACCACTGTTGCAAATGTTGAAATTCCAGAAAATAGCACGGCAAAACAGCATAAAAATCAGGAGCACTAGGAAGGCACATCCACTCAGTTGACAGTCAATCTCTCTCTAAATCATGATATCATCGCCGTGCAGTGTCATCGCGAGTAGCACGTGTCAACGTATGCAGCGTGCAGCAGAAGCGGAAATTCGTCAGCATACTCATCGGAGAGAAGCCAGCTCGACTACAGCTAGACACCGGATCGGACATCACTGTCATTAACCAGCACTATGGAAGCAGTTAGGTAAGCCTCACCTCAACCCACCCAAGGTAAGAGCGAAAGCAGCTACTGGTGAAGTTTTCGGGCCTTCAAGGTGAGTTTGAAGCGAACGTGGGCATGAATAATACCACCAAGCAAGCGACAATTCGCGTGTCAAAAGCGGATGTGTCATTGTTCGGGGCTGATTTAATTCATCTTTTCGGCTTGGGGACCGCCCTGATGGATAGCTATTGCAATCACATAGGCACAGCTGAACCACGATCCTGGGAGAAAGCATTTCCTTCGCTTTTTAGTGGAACGGGCCTGTGCACCAATGCACAAATTCACCTACAGCTGCAACAAGGGAGCAGACCAGTTTTTCGACCGAAACGTCCGGTTGCATAGGCGATGGAAGATGCTGTAAATAAAGAGTTGGATCGGCTTGAGAATCTAGGCATCATCAGTTCCTGTGACTATTCGGATTGGCAGCACCAGTCGTAGAGGTTCGAAAGGCTAACGGCAAAATACGGCTTTGCGGAGAGTATAGCACCGGACTCAATGCAGCATTACACCCGCACGAATATCCGCTTCCTTTACCCCAGGACATTTTTTCTAAGCTAGCCCGTTGCGTAATATTTTCATAATTGATTTATCCGATGCATTTATGCTGGTAGAAATAGAAGCAAAGAGCCGACCCCTGCTGACAATTAATACGCATCGTGGTCTATAACCATTACAACAGGCTTCCTCCAGGCATAAAAGATGCCCCTGGTGCCTTTCAGCAGATAATGGATGAAATGCTCGCCGGAGTAAATGGAGTATCTACTTACATGGATGACGTAATAGTTGGAGGGAAAACACAGGAAGAGCATGATGCAGCTCTTGAAGAAACGCTGAAGCGCATAAGGACTATGGGTTTACCATCTGGAGTGAAAAGTGCGCATTCAACAAGTTGGAAATACGCTACTTGGGGCATATCATCGACAGCAGAGGCCTACGACCCGACCCGGCAAAGATCGACGCCATCAAAATTGCCAGCTCCAAAAGATGTCACAGGCGTTCGATCATTCATCGGTGCGATAAATTGTTATGCCAAGTTTATCCCAAACTGCGTAACTTGCGCTACCCATTGGATAAGTTGCTGCTAGCCGGAAGTGTGTTCCAGTGGACACCTGAATGTCAGAAAGCTTTTGACCAATTTAAAGCCCTCTTGTCTACGGAACTCTTGCTCACACACTACGATCCAACGCGCGACATAGTTGTGTCCGCCGATGCATCATCAGTTGGCTTAGGAGCAACGCTATGCCACAAATACCCAGACGGATCCCTAAAGTGGTACAACACGCATCCAGAGCACTCAGCAAGGCGGAGATTGGTTATAGCCAAATCGACCGAAGGACTGGCAATAATTTCGCTGTAACCAAATTTCATCGCATGATATACGGTCGTCATTTCACACTGCAGACCGACCACCGACCATTGGTACGCATATTTGGCAGTAAGAAAGGATTCCGACATACACAGCAAACCGGCTGCAGAGGTTTGCACTTACTCTTCAGCTGTATGACATGGACATCGAGTATGTAGCAACAGGCTCATTTGGAAACGTCGATGTGTTATCTCGGCTCATACATCATCACGCCAAACCTGAAGCTGAATACGTCATCGCCAGCCTGGAGTTAGAAAACGACTTAAGGTCAGTTGCCATTAATGCGCTTAGCTCATTTCTTTTATGTTTTAGAGACGTTGAGACAGCTACGCAGACTGACCCCTTGCTCCGGAAGTCCATAAGTACGTGCAGGACGGATGGCCGCATGATGTTTCATTCGGAGCAGATTTGGCACGGTACCACAATAGGAAAGAATCGCTCTCAACCGTTAAGGGGTGTATACATTTCGGGGAGAGAGTGGTCATCCCGGAGAAACTGCGTTCCCGTTGTTGCTGCAGCTGCACAAGGTCATCCGGGGATGCAGAGAATGAAGGCGATTGCGAGAAAGTACCTGTATTGGCCAATGATCGACGACAATATTGTGAGCTACGTGGCAGCCGCCAAAGCACCCCCTCGAGCAACACCAGCGACATGGCCAACACCATCGGGCGCCTGGCGTAGAGTACACGTGGACTATGCTGGGCCCCTGGAAGGGTATTACTTTTTAGTGGTAGTTGACGCTTTCTCCAAGTGGCCTGAAATCTACAAAACTACGAGTACACAACATCTGCCACCATCTCCATGTTACGGAACATTTTCGCTCGCTTCGGTATGCCTGAAACGTTAGTTAGCGACCACGGTCCGCAATTTACCAGCGCCTTGTTTGCGGAGTTTTGCAACAGCAGCGGGATCGAGCACATCACGACAGCACCGTTCCATCCGCAATCAAATGGACAGGCGGAGCGGTTCGTCGATACGCTGAAACGAACACTGCGGAAGATCCAGAGCGACGAGACGTCCATGATGAGGCCCTGGAATTGTTTCTCATGACGTACCGATCGACACCAAACGCGCAGTTGAGCCAGCAGAAATCTCCAGCTGAGGAAATGTTCGGCCGCCCCATCAGGACAGCACTGGAGCTGTTGCGGCCCCCATCATCACACTCACTATCTCCTTCCTCATTTATTTCAGTGCGAAGTTTTCAACCTGGCGATCTCGTTTCTACAAAATCTTTCTATAGAAACTCATGGAAGTGGATACCGGAAAGATCGTTCGTAGCTGTGGACGCGTTATGTATGGCGTCATTGCGAGTGATGGACGTTTACTTCGGCGCCACATAAACCAAATCAGGCGTCGTGCGGTAGCCCGTGCACCTGAGGGACATCAGCTGCCGCTTGATGTACTGTTAGAGGAATGGTCTTCTTCTTCTTCCCGACCAGAGCCAACCCAGCCGGAGCTGGAACCAATCTAAGCGAGCCAACAGCGCTTACACGGTCATCGCCCGCTTATTCATCACTAGCAGTGACGACCCCGATGGATGTTCCTTTGACGACATCCAGCTCGCTACCTCCTGCCGACCTTGACAACCGTCACGAAGGTAGGACCGACCAGCGCCTGATAGATTTGCCACGCAGGTCTTCTGGAGTAATAAGACTTCCGCGTTGGCTCGGAGCCTATCAGCTCATTTAGCCGGGGGAGATGTTGCAGTCCGCCGAGACTGCAGCCTCTTCGCACACTCGATGCTTTCCGGGAACTGACAGCATTCGATGTATAGCGAATATAGTCGTCTCTTTCTCTTCTTTCTCTCTCTCTCTCTCTGCATGATCCATTACGATCGGGGATCCTGCGATGTAACGAACACTCGGGATCTTATCTGCACCAGACAATAGACGTGGCTAGCGCGCGCGGCACCGTATTCCTTTTTCTTTTATCATTTGATCGTTTTTATATATATGTTTGTTAAAATAAAGTATAAGTCAACAACAACATAAAAAGTAGCACGATCGCTAACAATCCGCTTTGGGCGGTTGCAGGAGTAAGACATGTATTGGGAAAGGGCAGAACACACTTCTTTTGCATTAGTTGAGGAGGTTGGGTAAAGTTTGGTTAATTTTGTGAAAGCATCGATAACAACAAGTATGTACTTCTTGCGTAAAGGGGAACTAGGCAGTGGACCTAAGTGATCGATATGGATTGTATCGAAGGGCAGAGGTTCTTTGGGGATGCTGTACATAGTTCGGGCATTAGTATGATGAGGTGCAGAATAAACGTACACTTGAGGCAGTTTCTTAATGAATTTGTCAATGGTGGGCTTATATAGGAACCAGTAATGCTGACTAATTTTGCTAAAGGTTTGTTAATGCCTAGGAGGCCAATTCGCTCGTGAGTGTGTCTAATTATGTTGTCGACCATTTCCGAAGGGTCATACAATTGAGGTTGACCATCAGGGATGTCGCGATAGACCAGCCCATCTTGAAGTAAGAATCCGTCAACTTCTTCTGATTCTAACCGATGTTTAAGAGCTTCGATAGATGGGTCACGTGTCTGAGCTACTTGAAGCTGAAGTCAAGGTCGATCTCACCGATGGCACCCACAGCTTCCGAGCGACTCAGTGCGTCGACATGGGGCATAGAGGTACTGAGCGATGACAGATGGTATAATCGTAATTTTCCAGAAACAAGGACCACCTGGTAATCTTAGCGGAAGCATTACGGTTCTTAGGGTCTCAACCAGGGAGTTGCAATCATTAACTATTTTAATGGGGAGCCCATGAACATATGCGTGGAAGCGCTTAAGAGCGTAAATGATGGAAAGCGTCTCAAGTTCATAACTGTTTAACTTGTACTCGTCTTTTGAAGTGTTTTGGAAAATAAGCGACAGGGTTAATTATTGTCGTCTTGTTTTTGAAGGAGTATGGCACAAAACCAGAAGAACTCGCGTCACAATGTAATTCGGTTTCCCCGCTATAGGTCGAAGATGGAAAGAACAGGGGAATGAACAAGTTGTGTCACGTAGGGTTTCAAAAGCATGTACGCAAGTTGAATCGAAATTAAATGCTTCGTCCTTCGGAAGTAGTTTGTCATAGGTTTGGCTATGCAAGAGAAGGAGGGAACAAAGCGTCGGAAATATGAAACAACCCGAGGCAGCGCCTAAGCGGCTTCAGGTTAGTGGCATAGGGTAATTGGTAAGCGCTTGAATATGCCGATCGCTAGGTTGAATCCCATTGAAATTAGCTTGTAGCCCAAGTATTCTATTTCTTCGTGAGCAAATTTACACTTAAGACGGAGTTCCAAATTGTTCTGTTTAATTTTTTCTAAGACGGATCGAAGAGTGCTAAGATGTGAGTTAAGATCGGTGGAAGCGCGATGATGATGTCATCAAGATAGACGACTACTCTGCCATCATCAATAAATTCTCTTAAAATAGAATTGATAAAACGTT